>NC_007260.2:0-155000 GCF_000002725.2 Leishmania major strain Friedlin | reverse complement strand
GACCCTGCGCGCGGTAGCCGAAGTCTTGGGCAGCGCAACGGTGGTTGATGAAGGTGAGGCGCTGCCGGCGGGTCCAGCAGCGGAGCGATTCGGCCGGTGCTGCTGCTGCTGCTGCTGCTGCGATGACGATGAAAGCGCCGGCACAGCAGTCGACCCGCCACTCTTGGCGTTTGATACAGACCACGCCGACAGCATGCGAGGCGTTCGCGGTTGCTGGGCCAAGAGGCGAGAGTGTCGGCCTGCACTAGACTCTAAGCTCGCCTGCGCGCGGTGGGCAGGCTCGTAGATGGGCAGCTTTAGCGCGAGCGTGTGCGCGGTGGACAGCAGCTTATCATCGCGGTCGTACTGCACGGCTTTGCCCTTGAGGGCGCGCAGCACGGCACTCACTTCAAACAGCACTTTATCCTCCTCTTGCCGCTGCGCGCGTTCCTCCTCCGTCCAGTCGGCATCTGTGATGCTCGGCGTGTGGCTGCAGGCCACCGCACCACTGCAACCGCCGCCGTTCGACAACGCTGTCGACGTCGACGACGCGAGCGAGCCTCGGCGCAGCGAGGCCATGGACGACACTTCCGTCACCGCAGACGCCGCGGATGGGAGCAGCGGGGTTGCTGCCTCTACCACACTCGGGATGCGGTAGCCGGCGATGAGCATGTTCAACGCCGCCTCTGTACGCAGTACGGCCATCTCACTCGACACAGTCTCTAGGCGTGCCTCCAGGAGCTTCGCCTCTGCCCCCGCAGCAGCCGTGGAGGACTCCGCAGCACTCAGCTTCTCCTGAAGCTGTCGCACCGACATCGGTTTCTCCAATGTCTTCTGCAGTGTGGCCCACTCCACTCCCAGAGTGTCGCGTTCGCTGGCAAGTCGCTCGCTGCGCGTCACATACAGGGCAAAGTTCTGCCACAGCGTAAAGTAGCGGCGGCGCAGCTTCCACGGCTGAGCCAGCGACGACGAAAGCGGCTCTACCACAGCCCATTCCCGGCCCACCGCTGCGGAGGCGGCAACGCGCCGACGCTGCCGCGCACACGCGCGCCACAGGTCAAAGCAGCGGCGCCGGCGCGCGTGCGCCTGACTGCCTTGCGCCTGCTCTGTCAGAAGCCACAGCGCCGTCGACTGGGATGCGACCCGCGTCGCTTTCCGCGTCATCTGGGCCAGGGTGCAGCTGGCAGGGGTGTAGGAGCTGGCGTTCATCGACAAGAGCAGTTTGTTGAACGATACGCACTGGCGCAGACGCGCCTGTCGGGCTCGAAGGAACTCACGCCAGCGGCTGTACGCACAGGCGAGCCGAGTGATCTGTTGTTGCCTCCCCATGGCATCGGCCACCAACGTCCACACGCGGAGGCGTCCCTCAAGCACCTCGCTGCAGACGGCGAGCAGCACCACTTCACTTGACTGCAACTGCACCTCTCGCAACACCTTGCTTGCAGATGTCTGCTTCCGTCCGCGCGTCCAGTTCAGCCACCGTTGTGTATAGCGACCGAGCAGCGTCACCGCGCAGCTCTCCGCTCGGGCTGCAATGGCAGCCTTAGAGTGCGAGCGCAGCGCACGGCGCTGGGCCCACTGCCGCCAACGCGCAAAGACGCCGTACGACTGCCGGCGCACGTATTCTCGCTCCAGTACGAGCCCGCACCGACGCATGTCGGACAACTCCATCTCCTCCAGCATGTCGTTTGTTGGCTGTGTCGCCTGCTGGGCAAGGTTGCGTACCCGCTGCTGCTGTAGCGGCTGCAGCGAGACGGCCGCGTTCAACTCACGCAGCGACGGCTGGCCCACGCGATAGCTTGTGGCGGTTTGGTTGGGGCCATGCGCCATGGTGGTCCTATCAAACTGGGCAGCGCCCAGAACAACCGACGACAGGCCGCCGCTGCCGTTCAGAGACGTGCCCGGCGCCTCCTCTCCACGCACGACGGCCATCCACACGAAACGCCGCATCGGCGTCATGCGAAGCTGAACAAAAGTGGAAGAGAGAATCGTGTACGGTGACTGCATCTGGGAGAGCAACGGCAACTCCGCGCTGCAGGTGTCGTATACAGCAAGACCGCCGTCTAAGAAAGCGGTGTAGAGGCGGCCAACGCTGGCGTCATACAGCACGTTCGAGAGCGGCATGCGGCGCGACGAACCCAATGCACGGACGTACTGGCCAGAAGGCAGGGCAAACACCTTCGCTGTGGCGTCGCGCGAGGCGCTCACGAGCAGGCGGTCCTCTACCACCGCGAGCGCTGTCACGCATTCAGTGTGCGCGCACTCGATGGGCCAGTTGAACGCGGTGACCGCGTCGTACCCGGCAGAGATGCGCTGCGTAAGCTGCATAGATGCCGCCGAGAGCAGCACGCGCTGCTGGTACAGACGCAGCCACGATTCCAGTCGCTGCTCCAACGAGCTCGCGAGCCACCGCGTGCGCACCGGTGTCGACTCGGCTGCCAGCGTCGCATTCTTCGTGGCCCCTTTCGGTGCCCCTTTCTTGCGCTTCGCCCACGTGCCGGCGGCCGGGGCGGCGGATGTGCTCTTCGCTTTCGTCTTTGTCGCCGCCCTTCCGCTGCTGGCCGAGGCGATACCGGCATCCCGCTTGGCTTGGAGGCTCTTCGCCCGCTTCTTTATGCCGCGCTTGAGACTGCGCGGTGTGCGTAACGTCGCAAAGGATCTCCTGTCAGCATCTCGGTAGCGACCGTCCGCCACAGCAGCGGAGCCTATCGCCGCCCTCTTGTCGTCGTTGTCCTCCAGCTCGGCCTCCTGCTCCCAGTTGCCGCGGAGCGGTGACATGCCGCCCTCGGGGCCCACCAGCGCACTGCCCTCACGAAACGCACTCAACGTCGTGCCCGTCTCCGTCGGTTCAAAAGCCCCGACCTCCGCCAAGAGCATCAACGAAGACGCCGACAGCGATGACGCACGACCGCCACCCTTGGCGGCTTCAGTCAGGAGACAGGCGCCACGCATGACAACCGGCGCTCTCTGAGCACCGGCGCGTCTGCCTAGAGAGCTCTGCTCCATCGCGCTGTTACCCTCCCGGAAGCGGTGATGGCGACCGTTTGCGACGGCTAGGGGTGTGGAACGGCGAGGTGGGCTGACAGCCGCAAATCCGCTGGTACTAGCCGACACCGACGTCAGCAACGGACGCTGGAAGACGCGAGGCGCGGGCACTGCGGACTTGCCGGCGCGCACTTCTCGACCCGCCGCTGCCTCTGTCTCCCCTCTGTGGAACCCATGGAAAGACACCGAGCTGCTCGACTGCCGCGCCGCAGCAGGGACAGCGGTCGAACCCACCACCAACGGCTGCGGCAGAGGCGCCGCTGCAGCCAAGTCCATCTCACTCACTCTCTGAACGGCATTCGCTCGCTCCTCCTTTGTAATAGTGAGCTCGTCGCCTTGCACCGCGTCCCACATGCGCAGCGTCCCGTCGTCAGAGCCGCTGAAAGCGTACCCGCCAGTCGCGGTCGCCGCAAGCGCGCCGATGCTGCGCAGATTGCCCTTCAGCTTGCGCAGGTAAGACATGCTCGCGGCTTCCCACACCGCGATGGAGCGGTCGAGCGAGCCTGTGAGCAGGAGCGACTGCGTGGGGGCCGACCCATGGTTGGCGTGCGGCTCCGTGCCGGCACCGGTGTGCAGGGAGAGGCGCGGGGCGCCTTGGACGTAGAGCAGACACGTCACGGCAGCCGTATGTGCGCGATGCTCCGCCGTTAGCTTCATCGTGACGGCATCGTAGACGCACAGCATGCCGTCCGTGCATCCGGCGACGACGCGGCTGCCGCAGACTTCCGTCAGGGAGGTGATGACGGTTCGAGGGTCGCGGCGCGGAAGATTCGCCAGCACTTGATTGGGGTTCGCCATGCTACGCACCTCCAGTCCGCCATCCTGCTGAGCCAACCACAGAGACGTGTGCAAACCCGATTTCACCAGCGGCTCCATGTTCGCAGCGAGCCGGCCACAGCGGGCAGCGAAAGGTCTGCGCTGCAAGCCGGCAGACGCCGTCGCCCCTGTCCAGCTCACGAGAGCAGAAGCAGATGAAGAAGGCACAAGACCGCGCGGGCGCGCTCCGTTGAGGACCGACGAAGACCGGCCCCGACCAGCGCCGCGCCCCGCCGCCCCACTGCTGGCCATCGACGCCCCGGAGTCAGGCACGCGGCGCCCCAATTGCCGCGGATACCTACCCGGTGCAGCGAGCGAGGAAGGATGGTCAGCTGCCACGGCGTGAAGAGGGGGCACATCAACGGCATGCTGCGCCTCGGCCTCGGCACCTTGCGCGCGCTCGTCAGGAGCGGCGGAGGGACTCGTGCGGCCGCCCTCAGCGGTCGCACCGGCGGCGGCGGCGACGCACACCGATGCCGCTGCCGTCTCCTCATGTCTTTTACCGTTGTACATGTGCGACGGCGTGGAACCGTCGATAGTGGACGGTGCGAGACGTTCATGCGACGTAGCCGCAGCTGGCGTGCGTATCACCACTGGTGTCGCACAGCGGAAGCGTCCAATAAAACTGCGCTGATGAGCTAAGTTGAGGTAATCCGCATCCTTGCTCGACGGCAGCGGGCGGAGATGAGAGAAGCTCGACGACCTCGGCGATGAGAAGGCAGCAGCGGGCTGTGAAGACAAGGAACCGGTGCGGCCCCTCGCCTTGGTCGTCGAGTGGCTCGTGGCACGGCTCTGGAACGATTGCACCGACGGACAACGCCCAGAAACGGACCAGAGGGCACTACCATCCGACATGGCGGTTGCTGACGCCACAAGAAGGCGTTGCTGCGCGATGGAGTCGGAGACAATGGTGGACACGGCGGTCGAGTCACCGTCGAGCAAGTTGTCGCGGCTAACCGACGACGGCGGTGACCGAGAAGCCATGACGTGGCCTTCCGATTGAACACATGACTGCGCCAGCGCGGCCGATGTCAACACAGCAATTGGCGCCACTTCATCCTCAGCGTCTGACACATGGTCCTGCGACGGCAGCCGCTGCGTGCCTGTGGGGGTGGTGCTGATCGGCTTCGAAGGCGAAGCAGAAGAAGTGGACACCTCGCGATGCAAAGCCGGCTGCAGACACGGCGCTGTCGTGGCGGACTGCCGGCTTGCCCTGCCTCTCCCCACATACGACGCAGTCGGGCGCACTGAGGTCCGCCTTCCTTGGGAACGACCGCGGCCACAGACGCCTCTGTCTGCTGCGCCTTGAGTATCATGACACAATGATGAGAGCGGCATTGTCGCACTCCCACAGCGAGGGAAGAGCCCAGTCCGCTGTACGTCTGTTGGCGTGCGTGTGAGTGAAGAAGTGTGGGAGAGAGAGGGGAGGGGGCGCGGGGACTGCCCTCTCGCGGCAAAGTCACAGATTCACCCGAGGAAACACACACGCGGGTAGAGACAGGCAGACAACACCGAAAACTTCAAAAAGGCGAAGAAGACGGACAATAAAGAGAACGAGGGAGGGCAGTGGAGTAAGAGAGGAGGTAGTGGTACACAACGAAGGCAGCACACCCAACACCGACACACACACACACAGAAAGAGAGACAGCGGCCGAGGAAAATCGGGGTGTGGATGCGTGGGGTGGTGGAAGCACACACAAGAAAAAAGGACAAGACCAGCCGGCAAGCAGACAAGAACCAGGAGAACGTGAGAAGAGTGCTCACGCCAACTACAAAATGACGAACGGCAGAGAGTCACAAAGTGGCGTCGTTATGTATGCTCGTCTCGTTTCTCGAAGGGCTGGAGCAGGCCAAGAGGTGCTGGAGGGGGGCGGGGGGTGGTGGTGTTGCCTGTGGATGTCTATTTGGCTTCTGATGCGGGTGCTGCGGTTGGCACGCTGGATGGCCATGGAACACCGGCACACGCGCAGAGTTGAGGAAAAACAGGGCGAGCAATGACAACGGAGAACCACGCATCAATGAAGAAGAAAAGACAGCGAGTCCTTTAGCCGCTATTTGACGAAGATGGCAACAGCAGAGGAGGGGGGGGGTGCTCAGACACCCTTTTCGTCACCTCCACAAACTGCGTCCCTCCCTCTCTCTCTCTCTCTCTCTCTCTCTCTCCGTCTTGCCTGTCTGCCTGTGTTCAGACGGCACGTCGGCGCCTTCTCCCGTCCACGTCGTCACGCACAAACGATGCAGATCTTCGCCGCTCCTTGGGACAATGCGGAGTGCAAGAACAGGGGGAGGAGGGGGGGGGGGATAAATGAAAGTAAATCCGAGCGTGTTAGCGCTGAGCGGCAGGTATTTCGTCGTTTTGTGTGTGTGTGTGTGCGTGTGTGTGTGTGTGTGTGTGTGTGTGTGATTATGCTGATGAGCACTTGATACTGCGATGAGCGAAGGGACGTGGGCCGGGGAGAAGAGGAGGGGGAGAGGGCAAGGGGGCCAGGGGGAGGGGGGAGGATGCCTTTTGTTGCGAATCTCTTCGAATGCACCTTGAGTGCCGCCACGCCCCTGCGAAAAAAAAGGATGAGGCCAAAATGGGAGGAAGAAGGCGATGCACAGGCAATAACAGCGGCTGATGTAGATAAGCCACGGGTTTCGTCTACGCAACGGTGGCGCGCAAACAAACGACTGACAGTTAGAGAGAAGGGGAGGGGGAGGGGGGGAGGAAGAAGTCCACGGGAAGAGGAAGAGAAGGAGGAGAGCACAGGCGAAATGAAACGCGCAAAGGGGAGCAACAGCAGACACCAAGATCGAGGCGAGGAAGCGAAAACCGCGGAAGGGAGACAGCCGGCAAATGCAGAGAGAGAGGGGAAAGGGAGGCAAGCAGCTATAAATGTATGTACGCTTGTGCGCCTGTTTATGTGAACGGTGTGAGGAGGGAGGGAGGTGCGGCGAGGGGGTGGGGGTGTCGATCGTTCACACGTTCGCCTTCTCACCTGCGAGAGGGGGACGAGAGGGGGTGGAAAGCGGAATGTGTACAAGTATCCTCACACCACCTCCTGTGAATCCTTCCTGTGCGGAGGGTCAAGATGCTTTTGACGCTGCTGTGTGTGAGTGTGTAGGGGAATCGGTGCGTGTCTTTCTTGCGATACCGTCCTCTATTTCTTCGTATCCCCTACCGAAACTAGCTCCGAGAAGATATGTGCAGGCGAGCGGCCGACCGAGCGAGCGGAGGAGGGTGGTGATGGTCCGTGCGTGAGGGAGGCAGACAATTCCATCGGCAAAGAAAAGCAGATAGAGAGCGTCGCGGGGGAGGAGTTGAGGAGAATACAAGCAATGCAGCGGCTGAATGGAAAAGGAGAGAACAAGGCGAATCGCCGTGGTGCGAACGAAGCGTTCAGACACTATGCGTCTTGCATACCCGCTGCTCGCCATCAGTACAGCGCACGCCTTCACGGGCACGCACACACACACACTGAAGCAGAATGTGAGAAGCGTGCTGCACCACATGCTACATGACACACACACACACAAACACACAGACACATGCACCGAGGAGAGTAAGAGAACGAGGAGGGAGAGAAGCACGCAAAACGCACGGTCAACCGATCAAGCTCGAGGAACACATGGGAGCTCCTTGCCATGCAGCCCTCCAATCTTTGGGACTCCGAGAAGTCCGTTGTGCCGCGCAGAAGCTGAGTCGCGTCCTCACTGGGCCTCACGCCCTTTTCCTTTCGTCCTCTGCGGTGCTCAGATTCAAGGGTGTTCGCACGTGTCTAATGGCGCGTAGACGTCCGGCCGACATCCGCCGCTGCCGGGTGCAAACACGGCAGCGACCATTTTGTGTCTGTGGCGCCTCTGCCTATTTTTTTCGGCTCTTGTCATTCCTTCGCGTTGCTGTCAAAGTCGCTCTTTGCAAGCGTGGGTGAGGGTGGGTAGGGGGGTGTCCCCTCCCCTCGGCCAGGAAAAAGAAAGTCAAGCTCACACACACATACACACAGAGGACAACACCCTTGTCGGGGGAGGGGGAGGGAGGGAGAGGGGTAGCAGTCGGCTGTGTCACCAACAAGACGGAAGTGGACGTCATGAATGGCAGAAACAAAGCAAAAAGAGATGGAGAGACGGTTGGAAAGCGAGAGGGCACCGATGCGCCCCCTCGAGCACTCTATCTCTCTCTCCACATCAACCTCCCCTGTCATTGCCAATACATACGCGCACGCGCAGGTATGACGGGAGACAGATATCCATAAACACCGACGTATAGCACCGTTACCTTCAACACAGGCAAACACAAACAGACATGCACCTTCACCCCCCTCATTTTCTCCCTCCACATACACATCCCGCTGCCCAGTTACTTCGCGTAGAGGAGGGAGAGACGCAACCTCATCATGGCCCAATGTGCAACACGGTCGCTGTTCCATCGGTATTTCGAACCTGTGTGTGTGTGTGTGTTTCGCTCGCAGCACAGAAGAAAAGGGAAGCCGTAGAAACACTGCGCATGGGGGGAGGAGGAGGAGAGGGGAGGGCGCTGGCGTCGCTCTACCTCGCTCGCGCTGCGTGAGCAAAGGAGAGAGGAAGAAAGCACCCGAATGAAACAGGAAAGGGACAAGAGAAGCACAGGCGCCGTGTCCAGCTACACGGACAGCGAGAGGGTAGGAAGGGAAGACGAAGACACGGAGAAACATCGACAATCAATCAAACACACGAACAAGCAGGTTAAAAATAAAAAGAGGAGAGGGGAGAATCGATAGCAACAGCAGCGTCTTTGCTAGTCAACTCACATGCAACTCAGAGAAACAGCGCGCGCCTTTGTTTGGTGTGTGTGGGGGCGTGGAGGGAGGGGGGAGGGGGCAGAAGTAATTTGCAGGAAGGTGAGGTGGCATGGTCGACGAGAACAGCGAGCAGCAGTCACACCGCAGCGCGACCCCCCGCCCACACACACACAGATGTGGAGAGGAAAAGCCCGCAAAAGCAGCACTCGCGATATGCGTGCATAGCTGTCATCGAGTAAGTTTGCCGTCACGAGTCGGAGAGACGCGCCGACGTGAGAACGACGGCCGGCGCACCCGACGAGCTCGTGGGGTTTTCGGTTGAGCGCGCGCCTGCCGTCGGCTGTTTTCTCGCGGTAGTACCCTGCCTAAGGGTCGGCGCTGAAGGGTTGCAGCGCAGCCCGCCATTCACGTCAGCCCCGGTGCATACAGAGTCGCGCGTCGTAGCACCAACGCCGGAGACCGGCACTTCTCTCGTGGGCGTCGCGGAGCTGCCCCCTGAAGACTGTGCGGCAGCACTGGACGGCACAAGTGTGAGTCGCACGCCATTGTGCACCCGTGACGGCACTGAGGTGGCGATAGTGCTGTGTGGGTGTTGCCCTGGCGGCGACGGCTTCAGCACAGTCATGCTCACTTTTGGCACTATCCGTGGAAGCGAGCAATGACGTCGCAGGTCGGACTGGGAGTGGCTTGTGTCAACCATGCTGGCGCTCGTGCTCGGCATCGCGATGAGCTTTTCAGACAGCTGCCTCGATGCAGACGACATCAGCGGTGCCACAGTCGATGTGCCGCTCATGCCGCTGACGCTGCCATCATCTGGATCAAAGGCGCTGAGGCGGTGGTGCGGTTCCATGACCTCCAGCTCCGGCGACGGCGCTGCTCCGGCGCTGTCTGCACTTTCGGCCGCATTGACAGGCACTGTCACGGCGGTCGATTTGAGCGACAGACGCTTAGAAGGTGACCTCGCTGCCGCGGAATCCTCTTTCGCGCCGCTTGCCTCCGGCGGGTGAGGGTGTGTGGTCGCGGCCCCGCCATCGGCGCTGCCTAGCGCAGCGCATGTGTGGCTCAGCTGCATCCGCGCGGGGATACCTGGTGGTTGCGGGCGCCGCACAAAACGCTCACCAGTCGAGGACACGCCAGGGCTAATTTTTGGCTTGGATGTTTGGTTCAACATTGGCGGCGCCGTTTGCGACTCTCCGGGCGGCAAGCTGCTATGTGCAGGGGGCGCGGAGGGGGCGCGGGTGCTGCGGGTGGAGCGAAGGAGGGGCAGAGGCCTGTTGCACGCCGTGGCGCGATCGATGGCGGGCATGTGCATCTCTGACGGCGTGGAATCCTTGTTACGGTTCCCGCTGGTCGTCGCGGGAGAATGCGTAGGCGCCGATTCACTTGGAGGAGCCGCAGAGGTGAAGTTCGCATCGCGGGCAATGACAGCGGCGGCCACCGCCTCAGCCTTTTCCTCCTCCTCCAACCTTTTGCGCATGCGCGCGTACCAGTCCTCCGTGGTGGCTGCACCGCCCACACCGTGCCACCCACCACCGTCCCCGCCGCCACCGCCATTGGCGTTCACAGTCGTGCTCATATTTGCGTTGCCACCGCCGGTGGTAGAAGCACAAAACGCCACGAGCCCACCGTCCCAGTCAAGGCCGCCAATGCCGACCCACGCGCTTGAGTTGTTATTGTCTATCTGCGATGCGTCGGCGCCGACGGACGCGTCCCTCGCTGAGGGGTAGGAGGAGTTGTTGCGCATACTCGCCGCCACCAGTCCATCATCAACGGTCGTCGACTTCATTGGCGCGTTCAGCTGGCGCAGCACCTCGTCAACGCGATTGCGGTGACGCTCTCGCAGCCGGATTTCCTCCTCGCTGTCGGTGCTGCTGCTGTAGCCGCCGTTTGGACTGAGTGAGTGGAAGCCGCTCGGCATGCGAGGCGGGTAGAAGGTACCGCGGCGGGTGCTGGAGGACTTCTGGAAGGGGCTCCCGTCGCGACTCAAACCAGTAGTTCGGCGCTCCATAGACTTGCTCAGCGAGCCGGCAGCGACCGCGATGCGACTACGTGTTGCCTGCTCCGCCGTGGAAGGACACCAGGGTGCGCCGTTGCCAGCCTCGTACCAGCCCTGTGAAGCGCAACTCGACGTTTCCATCACCTCGAGCAGGGGGTTGTCCTCGGGGCGGCTAAATCGACGCTGCGCCCCGCTGACACAGATATTGTGCTCTGACTTGCCGCTACCCATGTCAGGCACCGCCGTGGTCAAGGGAAAGTCTATGTCCCAGTGTGTCAGCGGAGAGTTCAAACCGGCTGGCCGCACACTGATGCGCACCACGTCGTCTTCAACCGCCGCGATGGAATGCGCTGACCCGACACGGCCGCCACCGGCGAGGGCACCCTTGGTGCTGTTCGTGGATCGCTTTTCTCGGCTGCTGGGACGCATCCTACTGCCGCGCTGCGACAACGGGTCACCGCCGCCGGTGCTGGCGTTACTTTGACTACGTCGAAAGCTGTGGGTGCGAGAGCTGCGCAGGGAATGGGCGGCCCCGTGCTGCGTGCGCCGCAGCAGCGCTGCCTTGGCGTCTCGCAGGCTTCGCGCGTTCTTTGAAAGATGCACGGAGGCATCAGGGTCACCCGTATTTCGGGGCGTCTGCCCCTGGGAAGCGCGTGTGCTCCCAACCTGGAGAAGGCTCTGACTTGCTGACGTGGAGAGAGAGCTGCCACTGATCAGTTTCTGCCGGAGAGACCGATTCCGCAGAGTGGACGATGTAGTCGTCTTGTCGTCGTCAACGCCGCCGCAGTAGGATCGCTGCAGCCGGTTCGGGCTGCCGTTGCGATTCGCCAGATCTGAGGACCCGAGAGGCACGAACTGCGCTCCGCTCGAGTCGAGACCGGCACCGTTTGTAGCGCTGCCGCCGTCCAGCCGCAGCGTCGCGTGCGGCGAGGGGCGGGACGATTGCGAGGCCAGCGGGGAGGCACAGAGCTCACGCCGACTGCGACTGTGAATGGTGCTGTTCACGGCACTCGGCCATGGTACGACGCCGACGGCACCGCTGGGACTGTTACTCCCGCACCTGTGCGACACGGAGGCGGTCTTTGGCGACGGCGTGGAGGGCCAGTCGCACCCACCGTCATCCAGGCGTATTTCCTCGCTAAGGTCCGCCTCGCCGCTGGTGTTGCAGGAGCGCTGAAGAGGATTGCGCGTCGCTGCGCTACTGAGAGAGGCGATTACGGTGCCCTGCGGTGCACCTCCCGAGCATGTCGTCGTCGAATGGGAGGTGCTGCTGACGGCGACGTTTTTGCTCGATTTCCCCTCACCTCCTCGGCGGGTTAGCAGCCCTGTCAACCGTGCGTAGCCGCGGCAGCTGCGGACTTCTCGCTTGCTGCTGGAGGTGATGCTGGAGCTGTCGAGTCCCGACTTACGGCCGCTGGCTTCACGTATTCGCATGGGCGAGATCTCCGTTGCGGAGAGCAGGCTCGAGGATCCGGCGCCGCCACCACCGACAACAATGTCGTCGCTGTTGGTCAGCTGAACTCCATGTCGGGAAAAGAGCGGGTTGTGTGGAAGATCCGAGTCGGGGACCTCGGTGGACGACAGCGGGTGCAGCCATGACGCGGCACTGCCCCTCCGCGATCCCGAGTGCCTTACTGAATCCTTGGTCAGTTGCACAGCTTCGACCGGGAACGGCGACTTCCTCTTCTCCACGGCACCAGAGGACGAGGCAGGCATCCTTTCTCGTTGCAGATTAGTGACGGCCACTAAATCTCTAGAAACAGCCCTCTGTCGCTGTACAGCAGCGGGGTGGGTGTGCAGTATGTGTGCTCCGCGTGAAGACGCACACAAGACCGAGAGACGCGCGTGCGGTCGCGAGTATACGCACACAGACTAAAGCACAACGAGAAACAGAGAGCGAGAGAGGAGGAGGGGGGGAGGAGGATTACAAGAACAGGAAGAGCAACACAGAAAGAAAAAGAGCAGCGGCACAAGATCAAGGCACCGCCACCACCGGTACAACGTTCTTTTATATGTGTGTTATCTCCTTACCTATACATATACATATATATATGCCTGTGTGTGCGTGTGTGTGTGTGTGTGTGTGTGTGTGTCTGGGTGTCTGTGTGTACGTGTATTGTTCAAGGCCACAGCAACGCAGAAGTGATGACTTTTTCGTTTCCCGTTTTCGTTTTCTTTCCTCGTTTGAGAAGCGAAGAGTGGAACGGGCGAAAATGTGGAGAGGCCCACACAACACACAACACACAACACAGGCCGAGGAAACGATGGAAACCGAAAAAGAACAAAAAAATACGGCAAAACAACCAACAAAAGAAAACGCGAGGATGTGACAACGTAAAAAGACACACACACAAAAAAAAACGACTCAAAATTCAATAGAAAAAAAAAACGATGCGCCAAGCAGAGGCAGTCGTGGTGGAGGGGGAGGGGAGGGGAGGGAGGGGGAGAGCGAACGGCACAGGCGCAGAAAGGGAGAACAGCAGGAGACGTGTTACTAGGCAGACAAACCGAAAAGAAAACGAGAGGGCGTGTGTAACAGTGAGCGCTACCGCACAGCAAAATATAGAAGGTCACACATACACTCACGCAGAGAGGTACATAGAAGTGACTCGGACTCAAAGGCCAGCAGAGGAAAGGCAGCCGAGAGAAAGAAGGGGGGGGGGGGGAAGGGAAGAAAGAAGGGGAGGGGAGGGGAGTGACTTGGCAAACAAAGCGAAAAGACGAAAAAAAAAAGAGACAACAACCACAACCACGAAAGAAACAGCGTAAAAAGCAACGGCCAATCACGGAGCTACGCGCATGCACGCTCGCGCGCGCGCACACACACACACACAGAGAGAGAAACACGCAAACACAGCGGGGAGTAGGGAAGGAAGTAAAGGTATAGATAAGGAGAAGCAATGATAATCCTGGGCACGCGAAGACAAAAAAAAAACGACGAAAAAGAAGAACAGTCAATGATTGAATCACATAAGGAGATGGAGGAACTGAGGCGAACACGTGCACGCTCGGTACCCGCAAACAAGAAGACAGAGCCTAGAGACTTCTCTCACGGTTGGAAACATAAAAAAAAAAGAAAAGAGTGAAGAACACGAGAATGCGCGCACACACGCATATATACCGAGAGAGAAACACGCGCGCACGTGGACTCGCACTTGAATCGCTCACGCACTTCTGCCAAACCTCTCCCTCCACGTGGGGTGAAGAAAGAAAAGCAGGGAGTGGGGGCAAAAACAAAGAGAGAGCAGACGCACGCACTCGGAACTTGAGGGCAACACAAAACGAGAAGGGAAAGAGGTTCAATCTCCTCTCCTCTCAAGAAAGGATGCAGAACTACGTCTCCTCCTTCGTTTCGATGCTGCGCCCCTTCTGCCTCTGAAGCTCGCTCGCCGCACGAGCCTTCCCTCTTTCAGGCAGATGAGTTTCTCTTTTCCTGTCGCTAAACGAAGTATATATACCTGTGAACACGGTGTGGGTGCGTGAGTGGCCGTGTCGTCGTTGCTTTCCTTGTTCTGTTTGTCTGGTTGCTCTTATTTTCGTGTCTTTTCTAGCTCTGGTTCGTACCTGACTCGCCTCGTCCTGCCTTTCGTGGGTTCTGTGCAGGGTTGTGTGACTTGCCTAGATCGACGGCGGAGAGCGAAGAAGTAGACAACTAAAAAAAGAAGAGGTTGGAGGGGCGGGGGCGTTGCAGACAATGTAATGCGTACGTGTCGGTGGTCGAACGTTGGACGCGCAAACTCGATGTTTGGAGGGGGAGGGGGGAGGGGAGGGGGAGAAGAACGCAACAAACACGAAGATTCGGCGACGCGCCACCTCCACAGGAAACAAAGCGCAGAGATCCCTTTTCGTTCTGAAATCAAGACGAACACCAGCGAGCCGCGCAGGGTTGCACCACGCGCCCCGCGACACAGACGCACGCACACGTGATTATGCTAAGAGCACAACAGCAACAACGAAGAAAAAAGAGAACAACGTGGAAGAAGAGTAAACCAAGTATAGCTGTGTTCGAACGTGTTTGTTGGAAGCGAGAAGTCGTGAGGGATGGTCAGGTGTGCTGTGTAGCAGGGAGCAGCGAGCGCGTATGTGTGTGTGAAGGGGGGGGGTGAGGGAGTGAGTGTCGCTGTGCGTATGTAAAGAAGCGGCGAACGCCTCGTACGAGACTCCCTCAGAGAGAGAGAGAGAGAGAGACAGGGGCCCGAAGGAAAGGCAAACGGAGAGGGGCTTATCTTCGCTGGCCGGGAGAGAACGTGGGGGGTTGGTGGTGGTGGGTGGGTGGGGGTGGGGGGGGACAGAAAGTCGTTTCTCTCTCTTCGTTACACAGGTGTCCCAAAAAGTAAGAAAAATAGGCGGGAAATCACGCACAAATGCTACCGAGAGAAGCAGTCAAGCACGCGCACACACCCAAGCGCAGAGTTCATGCATGAGGTCACGGAGAGTGGGAGAGGACGAGGGAGAGACGAAGCAGCAGCAGATCAGAAACAACGGCACCCGGACGCTTCAAAGCGAAAGGAAAAAGGGGAAAACTAAAAGAAGACCCAAACACACACACACACGCAGAAAGAGAATCAGAGAGATCGTGTGTGGCAGTGATTATAGAAGACGTAAGATGAGGAAGGAAATGCGGTGTGGCGGAGGGCTGTGAGAGTGGAGAAGAGAGAGAGAGGAGGGAAGAGCCCACCCTCGCGTGTCTCTGTCAACGTTGGAGGGGGAAAGGGTGGGTGGGTTGATCGACACGCAAGTGAGAGCGTAGCGTTGAAACAAGAGAATCAAAGGGGGTTTAACGGAAAGAGAAGAACATGCACGGAGAGGGAGAGGGAGAGAGCCAGACAAACACACACACACACACACACACACACACAGACACACACACACACCTGATGAGTGAAAAGCAGGCGTGTCTCCGGTATTTCTGTACGTGTTTAAGACTCTGAGTTGGACGCCCTACGCAACCGTCACCCCCCCCCAAAGAGACACAGGCACAAAAACGAAAGGGAGAGGACGCAAGAGTCTCAGCGATCAAACCAGCTCTGTGGAGGAAGGAGGGGGAGGAGAACAACCTCTGATGCCCTCAGGCGATTGCCCCTCCCCTCTCTTTGTCTGGCCGCTGTGGATTTTCGCGTTGCTTTCTCTTTTGAACCCCTCTGCGCACGCAAGTTCGTCACGCGGCGATCGAAGAGCAAGGTAGATGTGCCTCAATGAGAAAGCGGAGGACCGGGGGGGAGGGAGGGAGGGAGGAGAGGGAGAGAGGAGGGAGGGAGGAGAGGGAGGGGAGGGAGGGAGGGGCGCAAGTCGGCGTCTTCCTCCCCACTTCACAACAGACAGCAAAAGGGGCGGTAAAACCTCCCGTAGCAGCACACCAAAAACAAAGAACACGAAAGGATCAAGACGCTCGGCTTCGGCTCACCTCCCCCGTAATGAGTATGCCGTGGAAGGAGAGGGGAGGGGGTGAGGGGGAGGGAGAAGACCGCTACTCTATTTTGAGTGCGATGTCTTCCCCTTTCGTTTTCGTGTTTTCCTTTTTCTTCTCTGTCCCGTCGGAGAGTGAGAGAGACAGAGGAACGACTTCTCTATCTCTTTCCTTCTCGTTGACCGCAGCAAACGGAAGCGGGGGGAGAGAGGGAGGGCACCACAGGGAACAGCGTGGTCGATTGAAGGGATGGTGAAGTGCGGTGTACCGTGAAGCGTGTTGTGCGCGGTTCGGGTGTCGTCGATGAAGTCCACGCAGTTGTGTTCGATTGCGTGTTTGAAACAGAAAAGAGGCAGACGACGCAGGGGGTGAGGCGGGGGGAGTGGACGAGTGAGCAGACACGATCGTCTTGATGCGGTGAAGAAACCGTGTGTGATACACCTCTTCAAAGGCGCGTCACCGCGAGGGAAGAAGAAAGTTCCTCGAGCTGCCGGTGCACGCACATGCGGCGAAGGTAGAGAAGGGCGAGAGAAACTGTGGTTGGTGTAGCGTCTGAAAACTTTGCACGCTTCCTAGCCAAAGGGAACGAAGCTGAGGACGACGACAATGAGCCGCCGAGCTGCAGATTGCCGCAGAGCGCAATCTGCTGTTCAACGACGGCGCCACTGGAAAAAAGGGGGTTTGTACGAATTTTCTTCCACCCCCTTTTGTTCCCTTCTTCTGCTCTGCAGCCTTTCAGGAGTTGGTGGGGCGTGGGGCGCTAAGAAGAGCGCCTGCGTATGTGCGTAAGCGTGTCTGCAGACCGTGCCGATCCCTTCCTTGCGCAAGTTGTCTTCCGTTTGCATCGCTGCTCTCGTGGAGGGCCCCTTTTCCCCACCCCTATGCCGTCATGGAAGGGCGGTGGAGCAAGCGTGGGAGCAGGTACGGCAGCGCGTGTGGTGGCGCATGACTCACGAGACCTTTTCCTCTGCACACGCTCCACTGAGGCTGCGTTACCGAACACGAAAAAAAGTACGCTAAGCAACAATAAGGCAGAAAAAGAAGAGGCGACGTTTATGTGTGTGTGTGGGAGGGGGGACAAGAGATGTATATATATATATATATATATAAGTCGAGACAGAGACAGAGAGTCAGAGAGACGGGAGACTCGCATGCACAGGCGGGGACCCCAGACAACTGTACACGTGCGTGGTCAGCACGCACACACACACACACAAGTACATATACATGCTACATGCATACACACTTCGAGACGTGACAGATCCTCGCCATCGCGTGGCAAGCGCATACACGTACGCGCACCGAAGAAAAAAAAATGGAAACGAGCAAGTGACAGTGAAGGACGGAGAGAGGAAGACCCGAAACACGGACGCAAATTACAGTCCATCTACAAAAGCGAAACCCTCAAAAAATAGGAAAGAAGGAAGCGAACAGGAACCCATCCACCGCATCACCGAAGAAGACACGCACGCGCGCACACACGCACACACGAAAAAAAGGCTGGACGGACAACGCAACATAAGGCAGACGGTCACTCTCATTCCAACCATACATACAAAGCAAACATGCAGGCTTTGGGCGCGTTGTGCGTGTGTCGCGAGCGCTGCACGCGCGGCAACAACAACACACGCAATGCACGCCTTCACGCGTTCCCATCCTGTCATTTTCGTTTTCTTTTACAAGGTCTTCCTTAGCCGCCATACAGCACGCCGCACCACTCCACCCTACCCCTCACAGCCTGCCACAGGCCCCCGTTCCGCGGGGTGCGAAGCAGCGCCAGAAGCGCGTTACAGCAATGCGCCGACACAGTCATCGGAGCACCGTCTCTGCCTCAAACTCTGCCCACCCCGCCCACCAAGCAGGTTGCCTCACAGTCGCTTCCCGTTATGCTGCTCCCCACATAGCGCACCACACTCGGGGTGGCACACAGGCGGCCCGCCAGCAGGGCAGTGAGGGCCGGGCGAGATACGCTCGAGTCACGCTGACACGCTGTCTACCATATGGATGGCACAGTCGTGTTCACAGTCGCAGATCGCTCCAGCGCAGCGTTATATACGACCGGGCCGCCGACGTCAGTGGCGCTACATTGCTTTGACCACCCGCACGTCGTAGGCTCTTGGCCCTCTACCAGCAGCAGAAATGCTTCGGCACTGGCGGGGGACAGGGGCGGGGGGCTACTCAGCTGCCCCACACAGAGCGGGTGTGCTCGACCCTGAGATGCCACGCGCTGAGGGATGCCGCCATCCTCCCTTGTCCTCATCGGGGCACCTGTATCAACACCAGCCACTACAAGAGCACGCACGTGCTCGGGAAGGTGCACCGTTACCGCCGGCAGCGAGGCTTCTCAGTCGAGCGCGAAGGTCGTGAAATACGGTGGAAGCGAGCTGAAGAACGGGTGCTGGAGTGCCTGCGCGGCGGTGGGGCGCAGTTTCGAGTCCGTCTGAAGGAGACGTCGCAGCAAATCGAAGAGCAAGAAGCGCTGCTTCATCATGTCCGATCGCACCGACAGCGACGGCGTCGCATCAGGGGGGATCGCAGAGGACTCATTCGCTGACACGTACGGATGTAGCCCGTTGCTCATGCGCCGCTCCTCGAGCGTCAAAGGGCAGTGCCGCACCAGCTCCTGCAGAGTCTGGTATGTGAAGTAGCGGCGGTACGGCAGCGGCTCGCTGCCGGTGACCTCCAGGTAGTTTTCGCGTGTGCGCAAAGCAAACGACCGAGGCTTCTGCAGCGTCGCTGACGCAGTTGCGCCGGGCGCTGCAGCTGCTGGCGCACGAGGCAGCGCGGCATCGGTACTGCCCTCGCCCCCCGTCGCTGCTACGATGTAAAACAAGCCTGCGTTGTCGCCATTCTCTACCAGGTGGTCGGGCAGCGGCTCAATCATCTCCTCCACGAGCGAGAGCTGGTGGTGATCGTTGCAGCCGGGGAGCAGCGGCATGCCCAGCAGCAGCTCCGCAAGCAAGCAGCCAGTTGACCACACGTCGATTGCAGAGTTGTACGGCGCCCCTATGATTACCTCCGGTGCGCGATAGTAGCGGGACTGGATGTATTGGTAAAACGGGCCACCGTCGTAGCAGCTGGAGCTAAAATCAATGAGCCGAACGTGCAGGTGTGAAGCAGCCGGTGCTACTGGCGCCGCCGGCGCCTCTTCCGCGGGCGCAGCAGGTGCTTGCACTATCTGACGACTATAACTGCCGGCACCACCACCGCCAAGGCTTAGCAACGACATGCCGCTCGCGGCACTGGTGACAAGACCGGCCGACTGGCTCAGCATGTGCATGCGGCGCGGCTCGGGGGTCGGCATGTCTGTTTGCTCCACGCTGGTGGCGCGGCTGGCCGAGCTCGAGCGGAGGTGGCAAAAACTATGACCCTTGTACGTCGCGAGCGCCATCGGCGAGGAGGAGAGGTCCAGGAGGGTGTTCGAGTTTTGGCGCTTCCCCTTAAAGCTGAGCCGCTGCCGCGCGACAGCGCCAGGGCCGACCCGCGCGGTGTGCGAACGCTCTGCCGGCAGCAAGAGCGATGCGGGCGACGATGCCGCATACTCGGTGCGCTGCTGGTGCCACGGCGGTTCGGTATTGGGCGACGTGCTGCTCGGAGAGCGATGCGCAGCCTCAGCAGACGCCTTTCGCTGTGGGACGCTACGCGGGGTCTTGGTCGCCACTGCAGTGGTGCTGGCGTTGCTCTTGCTTATCGCCCCAGCGGGGAGCGCCGCAGCTGCTGTGGTAGTGGTTATGGGCGACGGCTCGTCCTTCACCCGCAGTGTGCCCATGCTAGAGCCAAGCGTCAGCAGCACATTCTCTGGCTTGACGTCAGCGTGGATGATGTGGCACTCCTCGTGCACTAGTGAGAGCGCGGAGAAGAGCTGTGCGCCGATAGAGCGGATTTGGTACATGGGAAGCCCACGGTGGTTGTTCGCGGCAATGTACTCGTACAGGTTCGCGCCGTACCTCTCCATCACAATGCAGTGATGGCCGTAGCAGATGCCGTCGGCGAGCACCTTTGCGATGTTGGCGCAGCGTGGATCCGCCGGCGGTGGCTCATTGACGCCAATGCGACCTCCTGTTGCGGCTGCAAATGTCGGGGTGGCCGATTCACACCCCTCCCCCGCTGCGTTCGCCGGAGGTAGCGCGGTCTGCGCGCCGATCAACACAAGCATCTCCGCCTCCAGAACCGACTGCTGCTCCAGCAGCGGCACGCTTTTCACCACCTTGACGGCGACAAGCGGCCGATGCGTCGGCACGGCGTCGACACTGCTGAAGGGGAGGTAGGCGTGGGAGCAGTTCCAATACTCGTAGTCGTCGCCCTCGATCTCGCTTGGGTGGACAAAGTGGCCGTCGCAGATGCGCAAGTCCTTGCAAAGGAATACTTGGCCAAAGCTGCCGCAGCCCAGCAGACTCACCACCTCCAACCAGCCCATCAGGTGCATGCCAACGTGCACGACCAAGTTCATAGAGTCGTCGTCTACCTCCCGTTCCACCCCATCGACGCCGTGAACGTGACGCACGAGGCGCTTTGCCTCCGTGAGGGCTTGGTAGCACCGATGTGGTGAGATCCCGTTGCTCTCATGTGCCACAGACACGCCGGTGGCGGTGGCCGCGGTGGGATTCACGTGCATCTCGGCCTGCTTGCGGAGGTGCTCCTCCTGCCCCCCCTGCCCTTCGTGAATGCAGTCGAGGGACAGACTCGACGCGTTGGGCCGCTTGCCTATTGAGGACGAGACTGACGACGGCAGCACAGAGTCCACAGACGGGACTTGAGTATCTCTGCAGCTGCCGCTCGTTTGCTGCGACTCTCGCGCGGCGGACACTGCCGTGGCCGAAGCGGCAGCGGAGCCCAGCCCCACCGGCGAAGCCGTTTCGGCGATTGCCGTGTGGCCAGTCATCCGCCCCTGACTCACCCCTGCCACACCCTCACGCGTCTCCACGTCGGCCACGCTCGCCGGCGACGGCAAACCAGCCGCACTCTGCTCCTCTAACGGAACAGTGTACTGGGGCACGGATTCAACCGTCACGGATACAGCCGCTTTCGACGGTGCCGAGCTAATCGCGGTGCGCTGATCCGCACGTCCAGCATCCTCCACTCTCTCCTTCGGCGTGAACCGCGCCTGCGCCTCGCAGATGGTGCACATGTTGTTCTGCGAAAGCAACGTCGATTGCAGCAGCGGGCGGGAGTCGATGCGCTGCAGCACCGACAAATCCAGAGTACGTCGCCGCGCGCGCGCAGTGGGCGAGAAAGCCATGGTGGTGCCGCTGCTGTTACCGCTCGACGTCACGATCACGCCTGCCACTGCGGGGGTGCCGAGCATCGCCACTCGCGGCGGCGACGACGTCGCATGCAGGTTTGAGGCGCTGCCGAGGAACTGGTGTGGCAGAGTCTGCCTGTTCGGGTGACTGAGACTGATCCGCTTACCGAAACTGTAGTAACCCGCCGAGCGGCTCAGAGCGCCGGAGTAGGACATCGATGGGGAACAGTCACCCTGACTCATCGCCTCGAAGCAAGCGCCGGCGACACCAGATTGCGGCGCTTGCTGGGCAGCCGGCGTTGACGGCGACATGTCCAGCGGCGGCATCACCTCCTCAGTCAGACTTGGCGAAGTCTGCGTCTGCAGACTCCTCCGGGTAGCCTCAGGGAAGCTGTTGTCGGGAGGCCGTGCGTGCAGCAGCCGCTCATAGACTGTGTACATCATCTCCAGCTTGCGCGTGTTGCTGCTGTCAGCGGCGGCGCTCAAGCTACCAGCCGCGCTGGGTGTCGAGCCCTGCGCGACAGCAGCCTGCACAAAGTGCCCACCTGCGCCGTCATTGGAGCGCACCGGGGTGCCGTGCGCAACTGAGGACATTCGATGCGTGCCGTCCACACCGGACAGCAGCGACGCGGCACACGGGCCAACGTCGCCAGCGCCAGACAAAGCACCGACCGCCACGGAAGAGCACGGCGTGGCTGCCGCGTTGAGGGTGTTGTGCTCGCTGGTGGCCTGACGTCCGTTGCGGGTGAGCGGAGAAGACTCACTGCACTGCCGCTGCGGCGATTCCGGCACGAGGGTCTCGCGAGTGGGGTGGCTGCAGTGCTCGGAGAGCGGAACAGCCGGCTGACGCGCCGCGGCCGCACCCCCCACCGCGCTTTCCGGCAACGCCTCGGCGTTGCCGTTCTCGCCGAGCGACGTCTTGCGCAGCGAGGACGCGGAGTTCGGTTTGCCCAAACTCGGAAACTTCCACGTCTGGAAGGGTACTCCCGTACCGCTGATGCTCAGGCCAGCCGCCAGCGTCTCCGCTGTGCCACTACCGAATGGGCGGATCGGCTTGGCCTCGACAGTGCCGCCTGTTTGCCAGGCAATCATAGAGGGGGTGGCTGTCTGCAGCGCCGGTGCGTTTGGTGAAGCGAACAGTCGACTAGGTGCGTGAAGGGCACTCGAAGGGAAGCTGAACGGGGCATCCGCGATCGCCGCGCCGGCACAACCAACGCTGACGGTGCCATGAGTGCACGCATAGTTGGACGGAGTGTCCAAATTGCAGGTATCCTCGTACATGCTGTGCGTCACGTTCGCGAAGGATGTCAGCGGCGGTGGCATCGGAGCACGCAGCCCGTCGTGCAGCAGCGCGTCTTCGTCCTCATCGTCGTCCTCGCAGATTGGGCGCATGTTGCGCTGGAGTGCCTCCTTCACTTCGAGTGGGACAATGTGCTGGAAGTCGTGGTTGTAGACGCTCACGTCGGTCGTCTGGTTCTCTGCGCTTGGCAATGCGACCCCTATGTCGGTGGCCGCCACTGACTGATGGGGTGCTCGATGATCCGCTGTGTCATTCGTCTGCCGCCTTGCAGGCAAGGGAGATCTGTCCGGGTGAGACCGTGGAGAGCTGTGCTGTAAGTCCGACGCCGCCTTGGCAACGCCAGCACCGCCGGTAAGGCGTGCTGCCGAGGCCTGTGCAGACACATGTGAGCAACCGCCAGCGCGCAGGTGCCCGCTGCGCAGCTCGGACTCAGAGAGCGAGTTCAGCGGAGAGGGAGAGTCTAAAGCGCGGGTGAACTGTCGCGTGTGCACGGTGTGCAGCACGGGCGTGTGCTGGTCGCTGTCGCTACAGCTGTCCTCCACCGAAGCTGTGCTACCACTTCCCACCACCTTGTAACCACGGGCGCTGGCGTGGGTGTCCGCTGAATAGAGCTGTGTCGGCTGCAACGAGGGCAGCGCAACAGAGCCACAGGCGGAGGTGGCAGTAGACGCGGTGCCGGCGAGAGATTGAGCATTGCAGACAGCCTCCACACGAGCAGCCGTGTCGTGCGCCATGTGCTGAAGAATGGCAATCGACGTGTCAAGTGCGTTTGTGCGCGCCGATAACAAGCTGGAGCGGCGGTTGAATGAGCGACCAGGCCCATTAAGGGACGACCACGCAGGGGCTTGTGAGGCTGCCGATATGGCTGCCGAAGTGGTTTCATCGAAGATCCCCGCATGATCACGCACGCGGCCGGTCAGCGGGAACATGGGCGACAGTGAGGCAGACCGCAGCGACGAGGCCATGCTGCCACGCAGTGACGTGGTAGCGGCGAAGAGTGTGTGCCGCGCACGACAGCCTTCCAGTCGCATTCGGGAGATGTCCGCAAGCGACATGTCGCGGCGACTCACCACTGACTGAGATAGGGCGCCGCCGCCGCCGCCGATGCCTGCGATGGAATTCTCAAAAGCCTCGCGCTCAACGGACAACGGGCTACGCACAGCTGGCTCTGCTGTGGCGCCAGCGTCAGCCACGCCAGGCGCGAGGTCATCGTCGATCATGACTGCGGCGTTTGCCGGAAACAGCGAGGCAGCGATGGGCACTACTGGAACCTTGGTCGCTTGCTTGTCCGTGACGGGGTTCGCATCGGCGGGGCTAGAGAAGAGGACGTTGATTGTAGACTCGGTGCTGTGGTACGCGTCTGTCACAAGGTTGCTACTTGACATCTGGGGTACAGAGAAGAGGGAGACAGTAATGAATAAAACAACGAGAGACGGAACACGGAAACCGGCAGAGGGAGGGGGGGAGAAGGGGGGAGGGCACGTATGGCGAACGAATGTACAGCGAAGAGGATGCAAACCAAAACCAAAGCGGGAAAGCGAGGAAGAATGAGACAATGTGTGATGCGGCGGTGGTCGTTGCGGTCGTGCTGCGGCCGCGTAGCGATGGAGGATGCGTGAAGGACGGTGACGGGGTACGCGAAAGCGATGCACCGGTGATGCCCGAGTAGCCCGCTAGATGACCGGATCCTTCTGGTCCCTTCACAAACGCGCGCGCGCCCGCATCCAACTTCGAAAAAATATATCGTGATGCAGCCTGCCTCGCAGACAGGCCCGAAAGAAAAAAAAATAGCAAAAACGCGAAAAGCGAGTGAAGGGAGGGAGGAGGGAGGAGGGAGGGGGGAGGCGGCCGCCACTTCTGCTCTCACACACGCACGCGCCTGCTCCGCTCTCCAACACCACCCGAGCCAAAACGCACAGAGAAGAAGCTAAAATCGTACCGCGAGGGAATATAAATGAAACAAGGAGAAGCACGCACGCGCACACGTACGCAAGGGGGCATAGGCAATGGCGATGCGGGCAAAACAGCAGTAAGCACGCCAAAAAAAAAATCAGGAGGAGGAGGAGATCGTCAGCTGCAGAGATCGAGCAACACGGAGAGGGGAGTGAGGGGTGAAGAGTGAGGGGAAGAGGGGGGAGGCGACTCTTTTGTTTTCTTTCGATCCAAGCAAACGGCAACGGCAGCAGTGACGCGCACAAAGATGAAAGACGATGAGAGAGAAAAAAACAAAGAGAGCGCGCACCTCAAACACACAAACACACACGGTAGAAGCGAAACCACGACGACCACCAAAGAAATGCCCCAACGAGAAGAAGGCCGCGAATGTCCTCAATCAGGACAGCCGTCAACGCGCGCGCGCACACACAAAATAATAATAAATAACCAAAATGAATAAAAGAAGGTAGTGTACATGCATGTGATATATATATACAATATAACGCCCTCTCTCAGCCTCTAGTAACGACCTGCTTTTTTGTTGGTTTCTCCTCCGCCTGCCCCCTCTGCCAGTTGTACGGATGTGACGGGTTCTCGTAAGGGTGGGCAGGCGCTAGTCGTTTTTCTCTGTTTTTTTTTTCAGTTTGTCTCCTCCGGTCGCGTGTGTGTGTCTCTCTCTCTCTCTCTCTCTGTGTGCGTGTGCGTGTGTGTGTGTCAATGGAAAAGGCGGCGAAATCAAAGAGCCAACACATAAATATATAAACGGGGCGTGCCAAGCGGATGTGGTGGAGACCCCCCAGAAAAGATCGAGAAGGGGTGGGGGTGGGGGTGGGGAGTCAGAGAGACGAAGGACGGAAAAAAAAAGGGGAGAGAGTGATGATGCATAAATGAATCAACGAAGAGAATAAAAATGCGACTTAACAGGAAACATATATAACGAAACGAGCGAAGCCAAATGTGTGCACACACACACACACAAGCGGAGGAAGTGTGGTAGGTGTGGGTGTGTATGGGGCTGCGCGCTTGAAGGTGGCGGCTTGCGCCTCCACCACTGAGGCGGGTTGAATACCTCTGCAGTAGTACGTATGGGAAGACTTCCGGAGTACGCGTGCGTGTCTCCCTCGCGTTGTCGTTCGACGTCGAGCTTGCTTCCTGCCGTGCAAAAATAAGAAGAACGTCTGCGGCGACTTTCTGTGCCAGCTCCTTCACGATGAGGCACGCGCACACGCCGACTCACCAATGGCTCACAACGGTCTGCGAGAGAGAGAGAAAGAGAGAGCGCGCGCGATGCAGCAACGAAACGAAAGCCTGCTCCAAACGAGGAAGACGCGGAGGACAAATGCGCGGGAAACGACGAGGAGGGGAGGAAGACACGCGGACGGGGTGCAGTTCGCTGCTCTTGTATCGCGTTTGCCGCGAGTAAGGGCGTGTCATTATGTGTGTGTGTGTGTGTGTGTGTGTGTGTGTGTGTGTGGTGGTGGTGGTGGTAGTGGACCGCACAGGAGGTGGCACACCATCGCAGATAACACGATGGTATTCAATGCACGCAAGAGAAAAGGCGCAGAGATAGAGAGAGGGAAAGGGAGAAAGGGGTGGGATGCAGTGGAAACCTTAGAGGAAGCGAAACGGGCTCGCGCCACCGCCCTGCTGGCGCGAACAACTGGACAGCTACGCCGCCCATGTCCCTCACTCCCTGCTCGCGCGCAGTAAACACGGGTGTCCGTGACATGCCAGAAGGCAGAATTCTTGCCTCACAGGTCGGGCACTCAGAGACCACACAACAGAAGACGGGTGGACGCGCGCACAAGGGTGCGCGCCTATCTCTACCCCACCGACCCTAATGTTCACGGCGGCTGAGTGGACTGAGGAGGAGGCGCGGCTCCCTGTCATCATCGCATGCTTTTGCAGTCAGCCAGAGCGACCGTCCCGGTGAAGAAAGTACGCCTGACAAGGCACATCCTCCGCCCATTATGATGCGGTGGCGGCGGGAGACGCCGCGTAGCTCAACTCCCTCCTTCTCACTCCCTCTTCTCAGTACGAACGTTCTGCTACAATGCACGACCGTGTGGACCAACAGAAGCACCGAAGTAGAATAAAAACGAAAGGCGACGCACATCATGCGGGGGGGGGGCACGCACGCGCAGAGCACACGGAAGTGTGGAACAACACAGGAACACACGTCTCTGTCTGTGCTGAAGGTGTTGAGCTGAACACCAGAGACATCGCGCAAGAACAAAGAACGCTGCGCCGTCCTCGCGCTAATGTTGTCACACAACCGCCGACAACGATATCGGCGGCGTCGCCAGTGCCGCTTCGCCATCCGGAGAGATGCTCATTGCACATGCACCTCCTCTTCACGCAATCGCAGTACCTGCGTTGACAGCGGTGGCGGCCGCCGCAGCCTTTCCACCCTCGGCGCTCTGACGTTGCTTCAGAATGTTCTTGATGTAGTACTCGCCAGCCCTGTAGGAGCTGCGCACCATCGGGCCCGAGGCACAGTAGAGGAACCCCATGTCCATCGCTTCCTTCTCCCACATCTCGAACTCTTTCGGGTGGGCGTAGCGGGACACCTTCAGACGGGTGTGTGAGGGTTGCAGGTACTGGCCAAGGGTCACCGCCGACACACCAGCCGTGCGCAGATCGCGCAGCGTCTGCCGCACTTCCGCTTCTTCCTCGCCGAGGCCCAGCATGATACTGCTCTTTGTGAGCATGTTGCCATTGGTCCACTTCGTAACGTGCTCGAGCGTTTGCAGCGACTGCCTGTACGAGGCTCGCCGGTCACGCACGCGCGGCGTAATGCGCTCCACGCACTCGATGTTGTGCGCGTACACACTCAGCGGGGTAACCGCCAACTGCTCCACCAGCTTCAGATCACCGTGGAAGTCGCCGACGAGAGCCTCCAGCATCAGCTCCGGATTCTTCTTCTTAATGGTATGGATGCAGCAGCACACATGCGAGGCACCGCCGTCTGGCAAGTCGTCACGGTCAACCATCGTCATTACGATGTAGTCCACGCCCATCTCGTGCACCGCGGCCGCGACCTTCTCTGGCTCCTCCGGGTCCAACGGAGGCGGGCGGCGGCTTGTCAGCACCGAGCAAAACCGGCACCCGCGGGTGCAGTGCGAGCCCATCACCATGATGGTGGCCGTCGCCGTGCCCTCCTCGTCGCTGCCGCCCCAGCACTCACCAATATTGGGGCATTTGGCCTCCTCGCACACGGTCGACAGATTCTTCTCGCGCATGCTGCGGCGGATGCGGTTGAATCGCGGACGGTGCGTCATGCCCTTTGGCACCTTTAGCTTTATCCACGGCGGGAGTGGCTCACTTCCCCGCTTGATAGGACCAATCGACGCCGCCGACGGCGCGACACCCTCGGGCAGCTCCACAAAACTCTCCAAGTTGTTCATGCCCGTCTTGTCCGACTGAAGCTTCTTGCGAAAGCGCTCCAGAAAGATCTGCTTGTATTGCGAGTTTTTCTTGTCCACATCTGCCACGAGGCTGACTGTCGATTCTGAGGAACCCGCGATATCGGCGGCGGCAGCAGCAGCAACCGGCGAGACGCGGCTCGGCACAGCCGTCGGGCACATCAGAGCAGAGCAGCAGCGCAGCATTGTATTTTTTCGTGCTCTCCTGTTGTTGCTTTAGTCTCGGGCACGTGCCCCG
The DNA here is from genome assembly GCF_000002725.2 of Leishmania major strain Friedlin. Lineage (NCBI taxonomy): Eukaryota > Euglenozoa > Kinetoplastea > Trypanosomatida > Trypanosomatidae > Leishmania > Leishmania major. Next base: position 126,857 of record NC_007260.2, on the reverse strand, counting down.
ACTTCTCTCTTTCTGTGTTGGTCGTGGTATAGTTTGACGTGCCTTTCTCGTTTCTGGGGAGAATGAGACACCCACGAACAAAAAAAAACGTGGGTGAGTAGGGGAAGGGAAAGGAGGGAGGTCGCGTGGGTGAGCTGCTCAGAGAGCAGACACACGCAAGGAAAGACGACGATATGAAGTGCACCGCGGATGAGGGACGGACGCCTTGCTCCTGCACCTCCGCGTGTGTGTGTGTGTGTGTGTCTTGCGTCTACCTCTCTCCTTCGCTTGTTAGGGATCCAGTCAGGGAAGGAAGAAACAACAGTCGACGCTGACGTTCACGAGTGAGCGCCGGCGATGGAAAACGCTGACAAAAAAAAAGGAGAAGCGGTGTCAATGGCAACGGTTGTGCCAGCAGGTGAACCAAATGCCCTTATTCGTTGTGGGTGTGGGTGTGGGTGTGGGTGTGTCACGGCGCACACCGGCGTGGTAGTGGGCGCTTGGACTCCAGATCGTCCCTGGTTTACGCACAAGAGCGGAGCAAGAAGAGGAACACGTGATTGGTGCTTTTGCGTCGGCCAAGATGGAGGGAGAACAAGGCGCACGTGTCATTTGACAACGTGAGCGGGGGCGGCAGAGAGTATCAGTGGAGAGCAGAAGCAGACGAGACGCAAGAGGAGGAGAAACAACGCGCGCGTGATGTAATACAGCACGAGAGAGAGGCGTTCCACCACAAAAAAAAATGGTGCTAGGCGTCTCCTTCGTATTATTCTGGACTGTGTGCCCTTGGGAAGCGAGCAGGGGGGAGAGGATAGATGCAGCAATGAAGATTCAGCTGCGCTGCCAGCGAACACACAACTCAAGAACAGTAAAGAAAAGTGTATCTCTTGCCGTTTGCGGTGCAGCACGCGTGTCGTCCGTGCTCACGCCGTGAGAGGCGATGCCGCGGGTGTCAGCAGAAGAGCAAGAGAAATGGGTGCAAGGGAAGGGAGGCGCAGCGACAAGTAAAACTGAGGGGGCGAGTGGCCAGAGATGGAAAGACAGAGACAATACGTAAGGCGCGGGGGTTTCATTTTAGGCGCGCGCGTGTGCCCCGCCATGCAAGCTAGTCCCTAACGATGGATATGTGCACGCGTGCCCCCTCACAATGGCTGGATGTTGCACTCACTCGCAGGCGGTGAAGGGTTGTCGAGTGAAAGGTGCCTTGGCGCGCCTCCGCCGTACTCGCGACGTTAGTAGCGCAAACACATGCTTTCGCCCTAAGCCCCCAGCTCTCTCTACTCCGCAACACATATCCACGCAGCCACTGAGACTTCTTCGTCTCACATGGATCACCGTCGCCCTTCGCTCCGCCTGTGCGCAGAGCGAAAAGACGCCACCAGCTACTTGTGTTTGGTTTGGTTTTGTTGTTGCTGCTGTTGGGTGTGCTGCCCGTTTCTTGTGCGCGTGCGTCCGGTGCCTCCCGTGCGATCAACAGTCCATCTCGTCACCAAGACGGAAGAAGGGGAAAAACGACGCCGTAGGGAAACATCATATACACGCGCGTACACATGTATGTGTACGTGTATGTGCGCACGCATGCTTTAATGTACATACATCTCCATCTCTCTCGCTCTCGCTCCCTCCGTCTTTCACATGCGAACACACGAGGAGGGCACTAACGCCGGTAGCGCCACCACCCACCAACACCCTCGCTTGACTGCGCGCCAGCTGCACATATACACACACGGAAGCGTGAAACGGACATTGAGAGAGAGCACGTGGTCATTCACTTTTTTTTTGGGGGGAGGGGGTCCGATGTGTGGAGAAAGAACAAAAGAAAGGGATAGACGACTGCGGATGAAGGAAAGAGCAACGAAGCGACGGCGTCCTTGACGATCATCACCCGTCGGTCGGCAGCCGCCACCATCCCCCCTCTTCGCTTCCTTGTCTCCCTCGCTGGATTACTTCTCCGGTGATGCGCAAGCGACGTGACTCACGTTGGCGGTGCCACCACCGCTATCACGTGTGAAGCATTGTGCATGGAGACCACCCGTCTTGAGAACCGTCACTCCTTGCAGGACAAAAGAAAAACGCCGTTGATCAGGCGCCTGCACCAAGAAGGGGACAGGCGAGTATCACAGCAACTTCAGCAGCGCGTCATCGGCCGTGGCCATAGGTCTCGGGTGGCCACATTGCACCACGATGGCTCAGACGGGTGACACCACACGAACAGACTTGACATCTTTGATACCCTGCTTCGCCAAGTTTGCGCGCAGCAGCGAGTCCAAGGCAGCTCCGTCGCCGCTATCCTTTACAAGCAGGTCGTTCTTGATCTCTTCCTTCGTCACCCGCCCGTTCGTGTGCACCACCTCCACCCGCCGGCAGGACGTGTTCTCGCAGTTGCCGCGGCCGCCGCTCATGTGCCATATATTGCGCAGTGTCAGCTCGAACGTGTTGTCCAGTGGAATCTCGAAGGACGCGTCGGCAAAGAAGTCGGCAAAGCGGGCCTGCGTGATGTGCGCTGTTGGCGTGCGGGCATCCCACTGGGCGGCGAAGGCGGCGCGCGCCGCGTCCGCGTTCACGGAGCCCGACTGCACTGCCGGCAGCTGTTCCACGTCAACCCACTCAACCAGCTTGTCAAGGCGGACAACACCCTCAGGGCTGAAGGAGCGTAACAGGCTGTAGACGCTCTCGACAAGGTCGGCACGGCGGCTGTTCATCTCTCCTCGAACGGCTTCGACGATCGCCATGTACGGCGCCGTGAGATGGCCTTCATGGTCAAAGTAGCGCAACAGCGCCACGCACTCAGCCGGAGCTGCGGTCACACCCGCCGCGGCGAAGCCTTCCTGCAGCTCGTCGGTGTTGACGTTGCCGTTGGGGTCAGTGCAGGCGTTGGCCAACGCCTTGCGGACGGAGCGGATTACATTGCCCGGAAAGGCGGAGACGACCGTGCACGTGCCGGCGGCGCCGTGCAGCGACTCCTGTGCCAGCTCTAACTGCCGGCGAAGGCGCAGCAGGACGCCGGTGGACTGCGACGACGGCTTTCCGCCCAGCACCGGCGGCACGTACGCCTTTGCCTCCTGCCTTCGCACGTCGGGATGGATGTAGGAGGACTGGAAAGTGCTATGGTGGCTGCTCTGCACGGCTTCCTGCCACGCAGGGTCAAGTTGAGGCTGGTGGCCTGGGTACGATCTCCCCGTGCGGTCCTCGATGACCATGAACGTCTGCTGAGAAAACTGTGTGCGATCGCACGCGGTGGCCTCGGGTGTGCGACTGGCGGTCGCGCAGCTGCTGCTGTCAGCGCCGGACGCGGAGGCGACGAAGCCAGGCGGCGCCGAGACGTTCTGCACCATCTCACGGTACGTGGTGCTCCACACCGGGCGTAGACTGGACGCGACAACTGCCTTGCCGTCGTAGTACCCCGCATCAAATCGCTCCTCACTCCAGTTGCCCAGCAGCGTACCGGTGCCGTAGCCGCCCGTCCTGAGATGTGTCCCAGGCAGGTAGCCGCGGTTCTTGGGCTGGTTCTGCGCCATGGTCAAGCGCTCGCTGAGCCGCTCCTTCTTGTATTCCCCACCGATCATTGCGAAGACGGCCGCACGGCTGTGCAATGTTTGCTTTTTTTTCGTTGTTGTTTACAGTGTGTGTCGATTGTGGCGTACGTGCAGTGGAGGAGGGGAAGGTGCGGCGCAGGCAGTGGATGGAGGCACTGACCCGTTACTCTGCTGTTCTCTTCGCTTAACCGATTCGTGCGACGGTGGTGACAGTTGCTGGAGAACGATGATACCAGCGTGGAGCGAGGAGAGGGTCGACAAGAGCAGTGGGCTTCGTGAGATGAGCAATGCGATCTAGCAATGGTGACTCTTCCTCAAAGAGAGGAAGGGAAGTGCAGCGAACCAACTAACAGTTCGACCCGTCTCTGCGATGCTTGGGTGTTTGTTGCAGTCCACGTGTGAGCGTGCAGAGTGTGCAAAGGCCAGTACATGTCAGACGTAAAAGCAAGGGCGCAGAGAGCAAGAGTTGATTTGAGCCTCACAACGACGAGAAAAAAGACGGTGATCACACACATTCAGCAGAGCAGAGGAAGACACGGGGACTGCATGGCGTCGCGGACATGGTCGTCAGCAACACACGCAACCCACAAGATGGGTGAGATGAAGCGCGAGCAAGCAGATGTGCTTGGATCATGTCAACCACTCGCTTCCCCTCCGTTGAGCGCGAGGGGGAAGGGGAGGGGCCATCCGGCGGCCTTGCGTTTTTACGTTGCCTCCATCCGCCACGCATCATGTCACCCCCCCCGCGCACTCGGCGTACTCCGTGAGTAACAGAGTGCCACCGTTCCTTTTCGCGCGCCTGCGCGTGTGTTCTGCTTGCATCTTGAGTGCCAATGGATACAAACACCCGCATGCGCCACACACAGATAACACACACACACACACCACACATCCACGTGCGTACCTCCCCCCCCCGCGTATGTAAACGGAGCACGGAAGAAAAAAAAAACATAACGAGAGAACGGGGAACCAACGAACAAACGAAAGGGGGCGGTGTGGACTCTCTAAGTTACATCGGAACCGCTCATGCACCGCACACACAGAGGGGAGGGGAGAGAGTTGAGGCGTGGTCGAGCACACGTGCGCCCCCATGCAACCAAACACATGAGCGCACTTGCTCACCATTGGCAGACACCGGGAGGGGGGCACTATCGGTGCTGGCACCAAGCAGCAGCAAGCTGCACGGCCGTCTCCCACAGATCCGCACTCGACAGCGTTGAACGAGAACGTGAAGAGAAAAGGGAAGATGTTCGTTTCTCGGTGCTTCTGTGCGCCTCGGCAAGAAGAGGAGGCGGGGGGAGGGGGCGTCGACAGCGGTGAAGATTACGCCGAAGCAATCATGGAATGGCCGCTGGTCACTAGCGACCACGCTAGTCTACGCCAGGGGCAGCGCACTTGACATGAGCGCTGCGAGATAAAGAAGGAGACGAGAGACACTACGCATATGGCTTCGCGTTGGGCCGCTCCGACTCCTTGATGACCTCCTGCTTCACCTTCTCCTCAATCACTGCCCAGTCAACCTTCACTTTGCCGGAGAGGTCTTTGAACGGGGCGAGCATTTCCTTTTGGGAGACCTCCTGCAGGTAGCGCTCCCTGCGGCCCAGCACCGTGTCCAGATGCGTCTTGCGCTCCTTTGCGATCTCCAGTGCCCGCTCCCACTTGAACAGACGTGTGTTCATGTCAATACAGCGGTAGACGAGCCCGGCTTGCAGCAAGATGCGCTCCGCCTCGGCGGGGCGGTGCTGGAAAAGTGCAAGCTCCGCCTGCCGCGCCTCCGGCGTCGGGATGCCCTTGATGTAGTGAATGTACCGCACCTTGGCCAGGTCGCTGAGAGCGCCGTAGCCGATCTCGGCCACGTTCAGCTCGCCGGCTCGCAGTGCCAGAGCGGTCAGCACCGCCCACAACAACGGGTCCTTCAGGAAACGTGCCAGTCGTGTGGCGCCGTCCCAGTTGTTCTTCTGCGTGACAAGCTGGAAGATCATCACGGTGTACGGCGAGACAGGCAGCGTCAGCAACGCACCATCGCCACCGCGCCGCACCAGGACGCGGGTGTGGTGAAAGTGTGTGATGCGGTCGTTCCGCGTGAACTCGGTGTGGCCGCCGTCGCGCACGGTCTTGGTGAGCGACAGCAAATCGCGATCGGTGAAGATGGTGGAAGGGTAGTACCACGTTGCAAGGTGACCGTCTGCGATGGCGACGAGGGTTTCGTGGGAGTCGTGCCATGCCACGCTGGTCGTCATCGTCGACAGCTTATGAAAGCCGAGTTGGGTGTGCACGGGGCCAAAGTACAAGTCGTTGTTGCGGTCAATGAAGGCGATCTTGCGGTCGTGCAGGGAGCCGGACTGGGAGAGGTGAACGGAGACGATGTCGAGGTGATGGGCCACGGAGGCGGCGTCGAAGGGCTTGCCGCTGCTCACATCGAAGAAGAGGATGCGCTTAGCGTCGGCCGGGTTACGCATTGCCACGGTTTCTGGGGACAGCGAAAGCAGGTTTGTTGTCATGATCTCCGGCTTCAGTGTGACCTGCAGGCGCAGCACGCTGATCTGGCGGCCCTCGTACGAGTACACCTGCAGCCCCTGGCTGCAGTCGGCCAGCAGGAACTGGCGCGGCCCGAGAATGATGGAGATGACGGGGTCGCGCAGGTCGAACTGCACTGGCGCGTTCAAGCGGTCCATGGGGTAGCAGCAGCACTGCGTTGTCGTGCACACGACGAGGTAGCCGCAGCCCAGCTCTAGCTTGATCACCTTGTCCGCCAGCTCGATTTCCTGAACCGTGTCTTTGACCACGTCTTGCACGGTAAGCCGGCGGCTATCAAGGAGGGTGACGGTGTAGGGCCCCCAACTCACCTTGCGGTCCACGATCTGCGCAATGCTAAGGGCGCCAGTGCCGTTGCCGAGGATCATCTGCGTACCATCTGGCATCCAGTCCAGCGCCATCGCGCTGCCCTCGGTGGTGCGCTCGTAGGAGTGGCTCCAGCCGGTCTTGTCGCACACACGCACGTTCATGAAGGAGCCGACGGCGAAGCTCTCACCATCCGCGGCGAAGCGCACGGACGTAATGGGGTGCTCGCCAGCGGCAGCGACGAAGATGCTGCAGCCATAGGGATCCCACACCTTGTAGACGCCGTCCTCGCCGCCCGTCACGATCATGCCGCTCATGCGCGACCAGTCCGCGCACAGCACAACGCCTTTGTGCGCCTTCCACTTGATCTGCTTCTTCATGGCAGGGTTCAGCGGCTTGATGACGACGTCGCTGCCTACGGCGTACAGCACGCAGTCACCGCCCAGCTCGGTCGCCTCCGTACCCCAGCAGAGCGCGTTGATGCACCGACCGGCGTTGGCGAGAGTCGTGCGAGGGATTCCGGCCTGCGACCACACCTTCACGCACCCGTCCTCGCCAGCCGTGATGATGGAGGAGCCATCTGCGGCGTAGACAGCGGCCGTAATGCTGCCAGCGTGCGCCTCGATAGTCCGCTCCACTCGCCCGCTCGCCGTGTTCACGAAGGAAAAGCTACCATCGGCACACGCGACAAGGCAGTTGTCACGCCCCTCACGCGTCTCCGCTGCCGCTCCACGGGCCAGACGCGCACCGCGCCCTACCGTCGGCACCCATGTCACGAAAGTCACGCAGCTGTCAAACTCCTTCACCACCCCTAGCGCCTCTCCGTTGGCGTTCCATCGGCGAACAGTGAAGTCGTCACTACCGCTGATGATGTCGCCGTTTAGCGAGACGGCGACAGTCGTGCACGCCTCCCCGTGGCGTTCCTTCGCAGACGTGATGTTCAGCCGCATCTCGTCTCTCCGAGGTGTGCGCGTCCAACGGGAGGGAGGGCGGCTCGGAACCGGCCTTCCGATATGATTCCCGTCACGTGGCGAGCGGGAGCGAAGCAAGCAGAAATACAGAAATAACGACAAGAGAACGCCTCTGGAGACACGCCCCCTCCTCCGCTGTGGGTGTGCGTGTGTGTGTGTGTGTGTGTGGCCGTACGTTCGTTGGTTTTATCCGTGCGTTCTTGTGGACACGGCCTCTATTTTGAAGAGCCTCTTGAGAAGGCGGAGGGAGGGTTGTGGGGATGCTTCAGGTTCGACTACTCGGCGGATGCACTTCTCCTTTGTCCTTGTGAGACATGCCCAAGGTCAGCAGCGTGACGCACGGAGGGGAGGGGGTAAGGGAGGAGAGAGGGATGGTATGAGAAAGGGTAGCATGCGCGAGTGCATCGAGAACGGCCGCGTGCGGGCAAATCAGAGAGAGGGATCAGAAGACGAGAAAGGGCATACAATTCTAGTCAGCGCCACCCCCGGCCCACTTCGTGCCCTCATCACTGGCATCGACTTGCTTCATGCCGCCCCACTAGTAGATTCGCTTGCCCCACATGCCCAACGCGGGCGAACGCAAACAAATAGCAGTGCTACCATGTGCTGCTGCCTCCGCTGTCATCCTAGCAGCCGCCCTAGCCGGTTACACGACCGGCAAGCACATGCAGTGACCCTGCACATGCTGCTTGCTGAGCTGAATCCATGTTTTTTGCCGTTGTTCGTACCCTTCTCTCGTATTGTGCGTGTTTGGAGCGCGCCGCCTTCATCCCACTATGTACGGCACATTAGCCTACAGATCTGTGCGAAGGGGAGGGGGGAGGGGGGAGGGGGGCCGGGCACGCTTATCTACATCGGAAAACATAAAGGCGCTCCTCCTGTAACATGATGCACACCCTTCCCACGTCTCCCTCGCTCACCCTCCCCAGCGAGTCGCTCGCTTCCATGTCGTCCTCCGTTGCTTGGCTGCACACAGACGCGCACAGGTAAGCCTCGTTCGTTGGGTGCAACGGCGAGCCCCGCCACGCGTTTGGGGAGGAAGAAAAAAGCATAACGCATGCGCACATACATCAACATAACTGACATCACGATACACACCTACACACACATATGCAATACGACCAGGCCGCCATGCACAACCCTCACCTGCGAAACTGTCCACGAGCGGTGCAACAACAACAACAACAAAAAAAAAACGCGATGGAGAAACTAGGAAGAGAAGCAAGCACTGGGGCGACTGAAGACGCGCACGCACACACGCGCACGGGGTAAAAGGCGGGAAGGCATAAAAGTCCTAATACACGCACAACGAAGACGCGTGCACTACACGCATACGCCGCAAGACCGAGAAAGAGCAAACTCCCATGTACAAGGGGGGGGGGAGGGGAGGGGAGGGTAAGACTCTGCGAGAACGGTAAGGAGGGAGGGAGGGGGCGCACACGCGACAACGAGCGGCGAGGCAAGAGAACAACAACAGAAAAAAAAAATATGCATATATATATATATACACTGTGCTCGCTGGAGAGAGACGTCGGCAAACGACAGTCGCCCAACCGCCGCTTCCGCGCTACAGCTCTTCGAGCGTATATAGGAAGTTGCGGGTGTTGCCGCCGCCGCCCTGCTCACACACGCCGCGCAGCTGGTTGCCTTGGATCATTCCTAAGAACACGTAGATGATCTGCTCGCCATTGGCGGCGTCTAGCACGACGCCCCACTCCATCGGGTACTCACGCTCGCCTGGCGGCTTGATGTCGCCTTCGATGCGCGCCTCCTGTGCACCGAAGCGGCTCGAGTCCCGCAGCAGTTGCAGGTTACCCTCGATGGTGCCCTTTGCAAAGTCCGCCTCGAGGTAGAGGTTCCAGAGTGGGTTCTCGTCGAATGGGGTCGGGTCGCCGGTGCCGTCGTTGCTGACGCGAATCACGCGCATCATGTTCTCCGCGGCGGCGGCGGCAGCGGCGTTGTCTGCCGCGGCCGCCCCGGAGGCGGTATCGCCATGTATGGCCTCCTGCGACGCGACAGGGCCACTGTTCACCTTCTTGTAGTCTACCACCTGGCGGAACACGTAGTCGAGCAGCGCGCGCGGGTCGCGGTTGCGTGGGCTGCGCAGTTTCTTCGTCACGCCCATCACCTCCGCCGCCTGCAAGATGTAGTACTCCACGTCGTCCGCCTTGCATTTGTTCGTGAGCTGGCTGAGTCGGACCCGCTCCGGCGCGAACTCCTCATCCAGATCAAAGAGGTCCAGTCCAGGCGGGGGCGGGTCGCGGTGAATCGCCTCGAAAACGGCAGGCTTCACCGGCGGCAGCGGCGTCTGGAACTCCGGCGGGATCAGTGTCAGCGGCTCTACCTTCACGGACAGCTTCGAGTAGGTGTCCACCACATCTGGTATTTTGTCCGTGTCGATCTTGAACAAATCTAGCTGGAACAGCTGCGTAAAATCACGCGGTAGCTCCTCGTGCTGCTCTACAGCGACGCGCAACCGCTCGGAGAGGGAGGCGGTATCAGGAAGGTGATGGTAGTCCGTAATATCCGGCTCGTCGGCATCGATCTGGTTCAGCTTCAGCTTGTGGTCAAGGTAGTCGAAGAGGATGGAGGCGAGTGTGCTGTTCTCCTCTTTCTCAATCCACGCGTCATCGAAGAGCTGCGCCGACCCGATTATCAGCAGCTTGCCCTGCTTGCGACGGCCAAGGTGCTCCACCACCTTTGGGCACTCCCACGCCGCCGCGATCGGGCGGTTCAGCGGGTACGCCATGAAACCACTGCTGAGAAGCGGGATGGCAGGCCGTTGCACGTTGAAGGTGAGGCCGTATGGATACACGAAGACCAGACTTGTGGCTTCCTGTTCGGCCTCGTCGACAGCCATGGCCGCAGCGCTTCCCGCGGCCGCGCTCTGCGCGAGTAGCGCCGCGTTTGTCGCCTGCCCAGCACCGACCGTGCGGTTGAGCGTCATGAGCGTGGAGCCGATGCCCATGGTGGAGGTGACCCCCTTCGCCCCCACGCTGCCCGCCCCGACACCGAAGCCGCTGCTCGGCGACCCGCCCACGGCGCCGAACACTTTCTTGCCAGCGGCCTTGTTGATGGCGCGGTTTGTGATGCCGTTGGTCACGCACACCTCCTTGGGATGCAGGTAGCGGTGCAGAACTGTGCGCACGACGCAATCCTCGTTGATGGTAATCCCTGTCCAGTCGTCGAGGGCCTTATTGAGGTACGAGTACTGCCCCCCGTGGCCGTCACCTAGGAGGATCATGGCAGAGCCGCCACCTTCCACGTACTGCCGAATCACCGCGATGTCCTCCTCCGAGAAGGGCGTCTGCGGCGCAGGGAAGAGGACGATGTCGCTGGCGCTCAAGCGGTCCAGCGTGATGTCCTCCTTGTTCATTTCGACCGTGCCGCCCTGCCGCAGCTTCCGCGCGAGGTGCCGGTACCCTTTGTTGGGGTGGTACGGCTCCTGGCGGCACACGTTAAAGCACACCTTTGTCTGCTGCGTTTGCGGCGGCGCGGCGGCGGCGGCTTCGCTCTCTACACCGGCCGTCGGTGCCGGCCACATCTCCTTTACCCTGCCACGGTATGGTGAAGTCACCTCCGTCATGGTAGGGCTGCGGCAGGGCACGTTTACTTGTATGTGGGGAAGGGGTGCTTGGAAGGGCAAGAGAGCAGAGATCACCCGCAGAGAGAGAGCGCGAGAAGGAACGCGAAACCTCTCCTCCTCACCGACACCACTGCGCCAGTCGACAAAACCACACGCCGTGACAGCGTCGGTGGAAGCGATAGAAGAGCGAGCGAGCGAGAGGGGAGAAACAGTAACGACGTCGTTTGCGCCGTGGCCTCAATCGCGGCTGTGTGGTTGCTGCGGCGGCTGTTGGGGGAGTGCGCAGCCAGTGCTGGTCGCCCCGCGTAGCTCTTTTTTGTGAGAGGGTTCTTACTTCTCTAAGTAACACAACCTGTTCACGTCGAGTGCAGAAAGGCAATACACAAGTGCGAAGAGAAAACATCGCAGACACACGCGGTTCAGCACACCAACGCGCATACCGCATGTGCGCCGCGCGCGTGTGTGCAAGTGAAATGGGGGTTGTGGAGAATGGAGAAACGCATAGAGAAGACGCAGCAGAGGAAGATGGGAGAGTGGTGATGGTGTTGGTGGGGAGAACGACCGTGTGCGTGGGTCTGCTTCAACCGATCCACATGCAAAACCAGCAGCATCACTTTCCTTCGTGACAATCCAGTGCGTATTGCATGGGCGTCTCGCAGCAGGATAGAGGGAGGGAGGGAAGACGGGGATGCGGCAGCGAGTGAGCGGCGTCCCGCTTCTTTTTGCATGGTGTTCTTCTATCCGCGTACTCACCGAGTCGCATCATCGGTATTGTCCCTTAGAGTTTACCGTACCGGTGAGGGAGAGAAAAAAAAAAGATAGAGATGGAGCGGAAGAATACGCGAGAAAGAGAAAAGAGCAGCGAGGCGCAGCACGCGCACACCCTCGATGCAAGGATGGAGGCGAGCCACAAGTAAAGACACCTAATCGCAAGCCATGTCTGTCCGCTGCCCTCTCCGCCTCGTCTCTCTTACTCCTTCATACTCCCACCTATTCCCCTCTTGCATCTTCATGTCGCAAGGTTTACTCTGTTTTCATTTCGACGCGTATACGGTCTCCGCCATACAGCACGCCGCACCACTCCACCCTACCCCTCACAGTCAGCCACAGGCCCCCGTTCCGCGGGGTGCGAAGCAGCGCCAGAAGCGCGTTACAGCAATGCGCCGACACAGTCATCGGAGCACCGTCTCTGCCTCAAACTCTGCCCACCCCGCCCACCAAGCAGGTTGCCTCACAGTCGCTTCCCGTTATGCTGCTCCCCACATAGCGCACCACACTCGGGGTGGCACACAGGCGGCCCGCCAGCAGGGCAGTGAGGGCCGGGCGAGATACGCTCGAGTCACGCTGACACGCTGTCTACCATATGGATGGCACAGTCGTGTTCACAGTCGCAGATCGCTCCAGCGCAGCGTTATATACGACCGGGCCGCCGACGTCAGTGGCGCTACATTGCTTTGACCACCCGCACGTCGTAGGCTCTTGGCCCTCTACCAGCAGCAGAAATGCTTCGGCACTGGCGGGGGACAGGGGCGGGGGGCTACTCAGCTGCCCCACGCAGAGCGGGTGTGCTCGACCCTGAGATGCCACGCGCTGAGGGGTGTCCCCTGTCATCAGGGCGGCGTTCAAAGCAAACCGAAAAGGGAAAAAAAAAACAAATAGCGATCCAACAGAGAGACTTGGCCAGTGGCCTTGACTGAAAGGGGCATCGCTCTGCCACCAACCACAGGACACACGCACAAAAGCCGCTCGCCACCGCCATCATGCCCAAAGAGACGAGCAGTCCGACACTCGCCTATTGAACGGACCTACACAGCAGTGGCAGGGAATGAATCCAGCGGACAGAGATGCGACAGCGCCAAGGATTAAGAGCAATGAAGAACAGCGACGAAAACACAGACGCACACACACACACACGCACACAAGTGCTCCATGAAGGACGAGATAATCAGTGATAAGAGCCGCAGCGCCTGCTCGCCCCCCCCCTCCCTTCCCCTCGCTCTCTCTCATGCGCAGACGCACAGAGTCCCCTCCCCCCCAGCCGCGTGCGCTTTACCTCAGTCGCTCCTCATGGATGACCGTGGAAGAGAGCCACACAAGGAGAAGGGCAGGGGCGGGCGGAGGGCATGCACTCGACGAGGGAGAGGGGTAAGGGGCGCCTGCCGCATGCAAGCAACTACATGCGGTAGCAACGCAACTGGATGGAAAGCAAAAAAAGGAAAAAGTCGAATGGCCAAAGGAGAAACGGGGGGGGGGACTGCTGCTGCTCTCCGACAAGCAACACCAGCAAGCAAGAGAAGCGGAGCGACACACCGGCACACAACGGCAGCGAGAGAGAGTGAGACGACCCAGTCATCACGGAGCCCGTGTGGAACAGAACAACCAAGCGTTTAGAAGAAGCAGGGCAGGGGAGGCAGAGGAGAGCGTGCCCGCAACGGACACAATCCTCGGTGCTGTGGTGAGCTGCGCAACGGCGCTGTAAGGTGTTGCATGTGAACGTGCGTGTGCTTACTCCTTCCACACTGACTACTCCGTCCTCGCCGGGCGCTCGTGAGTCTTGGCGATCTCATGCCCCCCATAAGTCAGTTCGTACAAGGTCACGAGACCGAACATGATAAAAAGAACGCCGCCAACTATGTTCACCGTTTTCATGGACACGCGCTGCGCGATGAGGTTGCCGCACACAACGGCGCCGCCGGTGCAGAGGGCGTGGCCGAGAATACCGCCGACTGTCACGCCGTACGGGTTCTTCGCAGCCGCAAGCGCAATCGTAGCCAGCTGGCTGCGGTCTCCCCATTCGGCAACGAAGGTTAGCGTGAATGCCTCTACCATGACGGGGTTGAGCAGCTTGCGCCAGCGGCGAGCCGGTGCGCTTACGTAGGCCGACGACGCCATGCTACCCGTCTCAGCCGGATCGTTCGGATCGCGACGGCGCAACGCCGCAGCAGCCTCCGTCATCTCGTCCTCGCTCTCCTCGTCGTCAGCCTTCTTGCGGATCAGCTCGTCGTAAAGGATCTTGCAGCCAAACGCCATGAAGAGCACCACCGCCAACATCTGCGTCACCTGCACAGAGAGCAGGTTGGGCACCACGACGCCCATCAGCGCCGACAGTATCGTCATTGCAGCTAGGGCACCGAGAGCGCCAATGTATACCGTCAGCTTCGGGTGACGCATCGACATGAGACACGCTATGAAGAAGGTCTTGTCACCAATCTCACTCACAAGAATCATGGACAGCGACGACAGGAAGCCGTCCAGCAGGTTTGTGGACTTGCGGATTGTCATTGTCTGGCCTAGGAAAAGGGGCTGCAAGATGAAGAGAGGTATTAGCGTATGTCTCCAAGTGTTCTGCGTTGTGCTGCTGTTCGAGCGCCTGGTCCGAACACGCTTGCAACGGACGGGTGTCCTTTGGTTGTGCGGTGTGTCTGCTTCTGCGGCACGTACGGATACAGAAGAGAGTCCCAGCCAGAAGTCCCGTCTGTGTGTCACCGCCTTCAATTTGGGGCACGCTGTTGCAGTAAGGGTAGTGAAGGCTGATCGCTCCCTTGAAAGGGCGGCAGAGGAGACGGAGACAAGAGGGGTTAGGGAGCGGGCGCGCAGCCCGTGCTGGTGCTGGAGCCGGTGCTGCAGCGCTGACGGCGCGGCGTACTGCTGCTGCTCTGCTTCCGTTGCTGGCTAAGCACTAGAGTTTCACGCAAGGGCAGCATAGCATGCACGCGCACAAAGGAAAGTCAATACACGGACACACACGTCTAGCGTACCCAAATGTAGGTCCCCACGCGAAGGAGCGCGCTGGCGAGGAAGGTGTGCACACGCGCACGTGTGTTTTGTTGTTCAGGCCAGGGAAACATGGCAAGCAAGGTAAGAGAAGAGGATGGAAAGAGCATCCAAGAAGGGTGTGAGGCGTTGTGAAACGGCAAGGATGGAAAGGGGCAACGCACAAGCAGCCATCTTCAGTTGTCTGCGTCGGTGCGTACGGCATGCATACACGCGCACGCGCAGCCGAGATGGTGGGCAGCCGAGAAGCCAACACGCAGCAGAGGACGCGTGTGTTTGCGTGTGCGCATGCACAGCCAGATGGGCACCAGGCCCCAACTTCTCACGAGACACGAGTCACGTGAGAGACGATGACAGCCCAAGCGAATGCAGCAGATCGCCGCGCTCCTCGCCATTCCCTCACTCCCCCGCCCCCCACTCACACACATGTACACAGCCACCACACACCACCCTACCACCCCTGTGCTGCACATCTGCAGGCTGCCTCTCCTCGACGCTCTCTTGCCCCCTTCCCCCCTGACCATGCTTTCCTTCTTGCTGCTTCGTCTTGTGCTTGCTGCTCACTCGATCCTTGTCTGCTCCCTTCGCCAACAGCGAACAACAACAAAAAAGACGAAGGTGAAGCCCTCGCTTACAGAGAGCACAGGAGCAGCCCTCCCACTTTTCTCTTCTTCTCCCACACTCCCTCTTCCATTTTTTTTTCGGTTTGGCCACGTTAAACAAAAACATTGTCCGTCTCCACCACACCCCGCATCGCACACACACACACACACACACACCATCGGAAAGGCCACCCCCACCTATCCTTCGCATCAGAAGCGCGCGGTGCATGAACCATAATACAACTGCAAAGATAGAGAGAGGCGCAGGCATAGACACGGACACAGGAGGATAACACCAGACATGCAAGAACGCATCACTTGGCGGTAGAGAGACCCAGATGCTAGAGAGAACGACCACACGCGGTTGCGCACCGTCTGCCCATCAACAACGCTGAGGAAAAAGTATTCGCACGCGTGCAGAGAGAACGCAAGAGAGTAGGCGCCACACCGTCAACCAGAACATGAGCTTCGCCGTCCCCGACAGTCGCTCCCCACCATCTGCCCGCATCTCGCAACACTCTAGCACGCAAGAGAAAGGGGCTAACACACAGGCGGTCTTCTCCCTCCTGTCCCACATCACGCCGGCACAAACAAACACACGCGCACGCGAAAACGCCAAGAGTAGCCGATGGAAAACACAATCAAACAAAAGAGATGAGAAAGAGATGAGAACGAGATGAGAACGAGATGAGAAAGAGCTGAGAAGACATTTTCCACACCTTCGCGCGCACAAGTTAATAAACGTACACACGCAGACACAACCGCAGCTCACCTACCTCTGCTGCACCACAGCTACCTCCTGGTGGACCAGGACGTAGCCGTCCCTGCCGTCGAATCGGGCCGTGCGTCGTACGGACTCTTCTCGCCCTTCCTCGTCCCCTTCTCCGATACGCGCTGCGCGATCAGCGCCAGGCGGAGACGCGGGAGGACGGCATGCCTTGATCCGAGAGGGTTGCGCCCAGGGTCCTGCCCCAGGCCGGAAACGGTGGCATCCGCTGTGAGGATAACAGGTGGTGGTCAAGGTGCATGCCTGGTGAGCTCAAGCAGGAAGCTGGCCAGCTGCGGGCCAGGGCCCTCCGAGTCCCTGTGCCCGGGCCGCATGCCATGCTTCGCCCTCCGTCGCCTCAAGCCGCGGCATTCCACAAGATTCTGCAGCGGCTCGCCACATTCGAGCCGGGAGGACTCGATGGCGCGACTCGCCGTGTTCTCGGCGTGCTTCCCGCATCGGCGCCGCGCCAGCCCACACGGTCAGATGGAGGGCATGCCGCACATGCTTCGCACGCATGCATTGTGTGTGTGTGTGTGTGTGTGGCGGGGTGGGGGGCCATTTGCATGGATCCCTTCCCGCCTTCTCCGTCCATCACTCTTGCTCTGCCGGCCTCTGGATGCCTTGCGTGAATGCGACACACCATGCCACCTGTGCTTGAGAGCGCGTGCACACAGCGCTCACGTTTTCGGATCATGGGGCCTGCTTTAGGACGGCGTTGCTGTCTCGGGGGCTCGCTGTCTTCATCCTCCATTTCCGTCCATTTCACCGGGGCGCGTCTGCGGGGCTTGCCCGCACGCGCCACGACAGGCGCAACGCGGCCATGAGTCTGTGGCGGCAGGGGACACACCATCCTCTACCGAATACGCACGCCCCCCACAGGAGTCGGTGTGACCAGCCGAAGGGGCCCGTGCATAGGCATGCGCCCGCGCACAGAGAGCCCGTGGTCTGGCCCTCTGAGAGGGCAGAGAGGGTGTGCAGCCATGAACACCTGACAAGTGAGGAGCCCACGCAGCGCGAGCGCGGTGTGCACAATCAGGCCGCTGTGGACAAGATTATGGCGTGCAAGAAGTTGCGCTTTGAGCCGTGAGCGATCTACGGGTTACACGCGGCATATAGAGCACAACGCCGAGCCGGACGCCCTCGCAGCAGGCGCAGGCAGGAGGGCAGCGGCGCCGGCGGGGGCGAGGGCACAACAACGCGAGCGCAGCAGTGGGCAGTACGCCATTAGCACTGCACGCTGTCGATGCTCGTCACACGTGGCTGCAGGCATCCAAAGTGCGGACAGGTGCCCGCACGCGCCTAGGCAAGGACGTCCTCTTGTTGTCTCGCAACTCGGAGAAGAGACAACCCCGGAAAAAAGAGTCGCTTGCCGGGGAGCCGAATGGGGAAGAAGGGTGTGTGCTAACAACAGTCCTTGGACGAGGCGTCGTCTTTGCCGAGTCACCGACTCACCCCAGCCCGTGAGCCTTCCTCTCAACACCCCGCCCCACCCCTCATCCCGCCAACCCCATCGGCAAGAAGTGCCTTCACGAGACCTCGGCCATCACAGTCGACGCATACGCGCAATGAAGCTAGTGCCTCACCAGTGCACACTGGCCGAAGACGCCAACAATGGCGCGCGGCCAGCACGCAGGTCGCGGGAAAGAGAAGAGGAGCCGAAGAAACGAGAGCGCGTCGAGCACGGAACAGGAGAGGTGAGGAGGAGGGAGAGAGGAAGAAGGGAAGAGAGGGGAAGAGAAGGAGAAGCGAAACGAAAACAAAGGGACGGCTGCAAAAGACAACATGCGCGGGGGTGAGGAGAGAACGGCTTCTTTCGCGAAAGAGGCGCCGCGAGAGAGGGAGGGAGAGAGGTGCAGAAATGCCGGCGTTGAATCGAGCGACAACAGAGAATACACGCACACAAGCACACTCGGAAATAGAGCAGCAAGCATCCGACAGGAAGTCGGAGGGGCAAGAACAGCCCTCTTGCACACACAGAGAGAGGGAGATGCAACAAATATAGCCTTTAAAGCGACAACGAAAAAAAAAGGCGGCCCGCTGGCAAGGGTGGCTGCGGTGCCTTTCTCCTCTCTTGCCGTCCCACTTCCGTCTGCGTCTGCGTCTGTGTGCGTGTGGCAGAGAGCGACGGGGGAGCGTCCAAGATGAAAGACATGGAGCCTACTTGTTCGCCTCCCCCACGGGCTCGGACGCAATGTTCTCTTGGTTAGGCCCCTGGTTAGTGGAAGCGCAGTTACCGTAGTCGTCGAGTGGGCCGCGGAACTCGACGTGGCGCTCGTGGCACTGGTTCTTGAAGCGGCACTTGTTCTTGAGATTCGACAAGCACGCATCGTAGGGATACTTCGCGTACGCGCAGCTCTCGTTGTAGTTGCAGTATCCGTACACACGAATGCACGGGTGCACTCGCTCGCCCTTGGCGTTCAACTCCACCGGGCCGGAACTGTCCTTTCCGCCGCCGTGCATGTTGCGCCGCTGGCCTTCGTGCTGGTTGATAGAGATGTTTCCTGCACGACCCGCCGTTATCGACTTCGAGTGGTGCTGCACCGGGTTGCGGTCGGCCGGCGCCGGCGGCGTCGGCTCCGCCTTCTGCAGCGTCACCAAGCGATCCACCAGCGTCTTGAGCGAGCGGTTCGGGATCAGCAGCGAGGTCAGCGGCTTCTCCGTCTGGTACGACGTCGGCGTGCCGCCAGCCTCTTTGCAGCCTTCGATATACGAGGAGATCGTCTCCCGCTCATACGTGAACCCGTCGCTGGCTACCACCGCGTCCTTGACACCAACGTAGCGGTCCACGATTTCCTTCACGTCCTGCACGCGCTTCTCCGCCTGTGCAGCGAGGTTCTCAATGTACAATTTCTCCTGGAGCGCCTCTTCGTAATGCACCCGTAGTGCATTCACGTCCATCGTCAGCGTGCGCAGTTCCTCCATCACCTGCACCATCTGCTGCTCGTACATAATCAGGCTGTCACGGAAAACCGGCACGCGCTTCTGTGTGCGGTTGTACACCACTTGCATGGGCTCGTTTGCGCTCATGGCAGGCGCCATTATGCCGTTGCAGTGGTAGGGGCCCGTCGCGGCGGCGTCGGCCTCGACGTTGGACTTCATCATCCGGCGACAGTCGGCGGCAGCGCAAGGTAAGAAGACGAAAAGGGGGCGACCTGGGGGGTAGAGGGATGAGAAGGAAGGCGAAGAGACGCGACAAGACGGCAGAAAGGAAATCAAATGGGGCTCAGCGCAGAAACGGACCGCAGCGATGCGAGGATGTGCAAGCGCAGGGCCGGGAGAACGAGAGAGGCAGAGAGAGCGGAGAAGAGGGGCAGGGGAAGGAGGAGGAAAGACAAAGGATAGGTTAGCACGTGGAGAGCAGGGTGGGGAAGAGGTTGTGCGTGGCGATCAACAAGTGCGCGTGCTCACCCGATTCCCTTGGCGTGGGACTCCTTCCTTATATATTTGTAGCTAGAGGGCAATCCTCCTGCGTTATCTGTGAAATCAAACTCGCCGCCAAAGATCCTTGGCTCGACGTCACCAACGTGCGTCTGAGTAAGGCCGGGCGTGTCTCTGTGTGTGTGTGTGTGTGTGTGTGTGATAGAGAAGAGTGGAGCGGGTGGGGCAAGGGCTTGAGTGTGTCTGTGTGCCGTTCTGTGCCTCTCTGTCTGTCTGTCTGTTTGTGTGTTTGCGTGTGTGTGTGTGTGTGTGTGTATGATGCAAAACGGGGAATCACTATGCTAGAGATGGTCCCCTAGCGCGCCCACTAAAGACAGGGTATACAAAGCCAAACCAAAATAGGAGATCACGCGTACTATCCCTACTACACAGCTGGCACACGCGCACAGATACCCACGCATGGGGAGGGGGGAGGGAGGTGAACGGGTGCAAGACAGTGAAGAGCAAAGAGAGAGTCGTGACGGCACAGACACCGGTAGGCGCAGAGGAAACGCACGAGCGCAGGCCACGGCACCCGATGCGGCGTCGCCCACTGCAAAAGCCACGCAAACACCAGGGGCGAGAGAGATGCAAAGAGAGGGTCCCATGCGGGGTAGTGAGTAATCCGTCGCTGCCCCCCCCTTCTGCACCGTGGATGCACACAGAGGCCAGCGTACTTCGCCTCAACGGCGCGCCACACAACCGCGCACACCTGTGGAGGTGAGCCATGCCCTTCGTGATACTCGTTGGTTACCTTTTTTTTTCGCGTGGCCTTCTCGTCTTCCGTTCCATGAACGGGAGAAAAACCAAAAGCGGGGCGGGGTCCGGGCGAGGCGGCCTGAAGTCCACCACGAGAGCACCCACAAAAAAAAGTGGAGACCGCCTCCCCTCCCCTCTCCTTCTCCACCGCCGCATCCAAAAAAAAAAGAAAAAAGAAGAGCAGCAGAGCCAGCAGATCAAGAGGAGCAGATGCGCTTTGTGTCCCTTCAGCGATTGGAACAGAAAGGAACAAAGGGAGAGATGGGAAGAGGCGGAGGGGGGCGTGCGCGTAGGGAAGCAATCCAGTCAACAGCTAAGTGGGGGACACTTATCAAGTGCACGGCGGTTGTCACCACAGCCCCCCCCCCCTCCCCAGCCGCCGCAAAAAAAAAGAGGCCGTGGCGCGGTGTGGAGCCCACACGCACATGTATTCGCACGCTGAAATCTCTCACGGATAGCTGAATCGATGGAGAGTGAGCTCATTTTTGCTCCTTGTCAACACTCAACCACCTCTCAGCGCACGCGCATGTGTACCGCTTAGAGACGAGCGCGGCGCTGTCGAGGCCCTCATGCACGGGCTGGAGATGGTCTACCGCACGTGCGAGTAGAGGGCCATTTCGGTCAGCAGCGGACAGCACACCGGTGGCGTGAGCACCGCATGTGCATCACTGCTGTTACGGTCACCTGCAGTGAGAGCATCTGCGGATTTCTTGTTGCGAGTGCCATCCGACATTTCAGTAAAGAGAACGTCCTCCACAAAGGATATAAGCGAGCGTGGTGCGGCGTCGTTCCCACACGCTGCTTTCACGCCATCGCTGACCGCGGCAGTGGCGTCGCGCAGTTGTGCGAAAAGCAGATCGAGGGCCTGCTGTCGCTCCTGTGATGTCAAGCACAGAGTTGCTCTGCAGCTGGCCGGGTCGGCGTGATGCGGGTGAAAGAGATGAGGCAGGGCATAGTCGAAGGAGGCCGAGGGCGAGGTGGCCGTAAGAAGTGCTGGCGGTGCGCCAATATCGCTGTCCGAGGCAGACGCGCGCGACGCTTTGCAAGACCCTAGGGCGGTCTTGCTCAGCTTGGAGGGGCTCACGGCCGAGTGGGGAGGCTGAGCGCGGGCTAAGCCGCCAGCCAAGATCAGCAATGGCAAGTGAAGCAACGGCAGGCCGTAGTAGTGAAGGGAGCGGTAGCCGCCGACAACGGTGCAACGTGGAGGAAGCACGAAAAGGCTGGTGCTCGGCTGTCTCAGGTGATCTTCCCGGCGCGGCTGGGGAGCGGCGCAACAGCGCAGCAACGGCAAGGCCGATGCGTGCTGCTGCTGTGCCATGTAGTGCTCTATCAGTCGCCGCTCAGTGAGAGACCAACCAGCCACCTGCTGCCGTACGAGGCGTGGAAGAGACATTTCACGCGTGGCGCTCTCGTCGCGGCTCCTGGACCCCCCGGCGCCCTCCGACGCTGTTGACGCCACTCCACGGCCAAGGAGAAGGCTGCAGGGAACAAAGCCGGCCACCTCGCACACCTCCCCGCGTCGAGCAACCACGCGGTTTGGGACCTTTCTACCGCTCCTTGCTGCAACCTTCCCGGCATCGTCGTCCGGTGCGTCCACCTCGTCGCTGGCCGGCACGTACACCGACTCCAGCAGCACCACTCGACTGCGGATCGTCAGGGAGAGGGAAGGCCGTTGTGCCGCAGCCAAGCTCAAAAGGCGCAGTTCTGTCGACCGTGGCGCCCACGACGCCAACGACTCCGTCACGCCAGGAAAGTCGAGGAGGGAACGGTGATTGGTGCTCGAGGGAAAGAACGGGAAGGGCAGCAAGTTGAGCCCTGCGGGGCCCCCATCGCCATGGTTCGTCATGGGGCCCGCCTCGCTGTTCTGGTGCGTGGTAGCACAGGGAGCGGCGTCGCCGTAGCGACGGTGCTCCGTCCACAGCGGAAAAAACGTCGCTGCCCGCGCACATTCCTTGAGACACTGCTGCAGCAGCGTCTCCAACAGAGCCAGTTCACGCGCGACGAGGTTGCGGCCGCTCGCGTCCCGCAGACTCTCCTCGCCCACCGCGCCGGCTCCTGTTCGCGGGGGTGGTGTAGCTGCCGATGCGGGGCACAAGGATGCCCGGACACCAAACAGGCGGTGGGTGCGCCTGTGGCGCGTTGCCCCGTCGGCGTAGTCAAAGTGAATGACGTCCACATCATCCACTCGAAGCGCGATCATGCCACCGCCACCGCCGCCGTCCGCGAAGTTGGCGCGAGGCAGCGCTTCTGTAGGAGTTCGGTGCGAGGCTGCGTAGCTGGTGCGGAGTGGCTCTAACAAGAAGCAGCGCAACGCCATCACATCCGCCAACGTGGGGGCCCGGAAGAGCAGCGTCGGCGTCCACAACCCCAGCAGCACCGCGGGCTCCACATGAGCGGCATACGCTTGAAAAAGAAGCGGTGCGCGCGGCGCACAGGAAGGGGTTGCCGTCACTGCGGCCGCCGCCGCGGCACGCACCTTCGCCGCCTGCAGCAGGACATCACGCTCCCGCTGCTCATGCTCATTAGCGCGTAGGCGCGACGCGACAAAGCGGACGCGGGGGTCGGAGGGAGGCGGCGTTGCGGCACCGGCAGTGGTCCTGTCGTTGCCGCCGCGGAGACACACCATCTCCGCAGCTGCGACGGGGCCATCGACTGCAGCAGCAGCAGCAGCAGCAGCCACAGCCGGTGGAGCCTCATCACCCGCGGTGGAGGTCGGCGTGACACGTACGTGAAAAGCGCTTAGCAGCACGTGGCGAATGTGCACGGTGCTCAAGAGTGGGTACATGACAAGCAGTGACACGACGTCGTCGTCCCTCGCAGGACGGTTGCCGCGAGCTCTCTCAGTGCCGAGGTGTGGGTGCAGGAGGCTTTCCAGCGGGGATAAGAGCGACAGGGCAGCCTCGCACGCCTCGTGCAGCTGCAGGCGACCTTGAGTGCCAGTTAGGGGCACCTTACTGGTTTCGAAGAAAATACGACCACTAGAGAGTCGCTGAGACTGCCGCTTCGCGAAGACGGCCCCCGCTGGCGCGCCATCCACAGTGCTTTGCACCACCGCCTCCACCAACTCACGACGCTGTGCTGCGTCGAGGCACCTGCGATAGAGGGTGGATGCACGGAGCAAAGCAGCGGAGAGGGGTTCCTCCACATGAAGCAAGTCCGCATGCGCGCTCGTGCTCACCGCAAGCTCGACGCGCACGGGGAAGCCTACAGGCGTTGTTGATGGCGGTAACACCGGCAGAGGAAGTGGCGCATGCCTACCCGCATCCAATGGCGAATTCATCACCTTCGCCCCCTCTACAGGGCCTTGGCTTGCCGTGTAGCCAATAAAGACGGCCTGTACGTCGCCGAAGGGAATCGAGAGACTTCGCACGTGGGGCAGAATGGCCGCGGCATCAAGCGGAAGAAGCAGACGGCTACCCATGAGCGTGCGCCACTCGCGCGGCCCGGCCTGCGCGCGCTCTTGCTGCTGGCGTAGCTTGCGCACTGACGCTCCATTCCGGGTCCATTGATCTAGCAAGCGGCGAATCGCTCGCTTCGACAGCATGTGGGCGTTGCTGAAGACGACCACTCGCAGCGGCGGAGTAGAAGCGGCGCGTCCGGCCGCCGCATCAGCAGGATCAGCATCATCGCTTATGGGCAGCTCCGCTCCAAGCGATAGCACAGGAGACGAGTCACTGAGTACCGCTGTCGTTCGCGGCGCAGCGGATGCGCCACCGCCACTGCCGCCGTCGCAGTGCCGCCGGCCCCACTCCACAGCAAACGCACGCAAGTCAAGAGTGCCACTGTAGTCCACGGCGTGGGCGAGGGGGCAGAAGTATAGTCGCGACGTTGCGGCAAGCTGGCCGTGCTCCACCGCATCTTGCACCTGCCCCGCCAGCTGGGCCAGCGCGGCACCGCAGGCAGCCTCCATCAGCGCTGCTGGCGTCGGCAACGACGAGGATGTGGAGGGCGAGGGGAAAGGAACGTCGAGAAAAGCAGCGCGCACGGAGGCGGGTAGGCCGAATAACCGCAACGTGGGGCGGTCCGTGTGGGCTTCCGTCCACGCAGGCCACGGATGCAGGAGCTTCGGCGGCGACCCCATCGGCTCAGATGTCCAAGCGGTGACCCATGACGCGACCGCACTTGTAGACGAACAGCCCAGCCTCAAGGAGGAGGGGGGCTGCAGGACGCGACATCGAGTGTTCCACGGGCAGCGCGCCGCTGCCCATCCCTCTCGGGCTCCATCTCTCGCGGGCGCGGTGCGCTGCCCTGCGACAAAAGGAGCTGGCATCATCGCACGACTGCCACGAGCCCCCACGACTGGTATGAGTTGTGCACCTTTACAGAGGCTTCCAGCGAGCATATTCGCCTCTACCGCAGCACGGAAGGCGGCCACGCTCTCCAGGGGGGCCGAGCACAATGTGGCGCCGAGAGTCTGCTGCAGGTGCGGGCTCCAGCCCCACGTCTCGAAAAGCCCTGCTGGACGCCTCTGTCTCGTCTCCGTACACCTAGAGTCCTTGAGCGTCTTCGCGGAGCTGGCGCTGTGAGGCTCCGTCGAATTGCTGGGTATCTTGAGGCTGTCTTGCATGGTGCATTCCTGCAGCTGACGTGCGCGGGCTAGCAGTAGGTGCGGCTTCTGTAGCACCACGCGCCTGCCGCCCTGCAGCGACATACGAACTCTGAAACCGACCGCGCACAGGTGGCCCCAGTGTGGCGAGCACATGGAGACAAAGCCGCGCGTGAAGGGGCAGAAGACCGAGCCAGCTGCGACACCCGCCGCTCCAAAGGGAGATGGCGTCTTGCCGTGCGCTATGGCAGCGGGCGAAGACACCGGAGTCTCACGCACAAACAGCGATCCGCCAACAAGGAGCGAAGTGGGCAGGCAAGGCAGTGACGCTGCGGCAGGTACATCGACGGCTGCCGGGCTGTCTGTGCTCGCGGCATTGGGTGGTTGCTCTGACATGCTAGAAGCGATTTCATTGTTGGAAGGCGGTGCCTCGCTGTAGTCAGCTCGAGCGCGGAAGAACAGCGCTGTATCCTCCGCAGCCTCCATCAAATCAAGCAGCTCTGG
This sequence comes from Leishmania major strain Friedlin, assembly GCF_000002725.2. Classification (NCBI taxonomy): domain Eukaryota; phylum Euglenozoa; class Kinetoplastea; order Trypanosomatida; family Trypanosomatidae; genus Leishmania; species Leishmania major. The sequence goes on along the minus strand of NC_007260.2, from coordinate 101,573 downwards.
GTCATGGAGAACATGACTGCCATTGTGGCTGTCACAACTGCTCGACGGCGGCGTTGCATGTAGGCCATCATCACAGACTTCGCCGCGCATCGTGTCCCGCCGAGCACTGAGTGAGGGAACTGTGCGTCACTGTACACACGCACTCGATAAACGCAGAGTGAGGGAGGAAGTGAAAGCGGCGCAATAGAGATGCTGCGCTTCATGTTCTTCGCGGTATCGCTAGTGGTGGGCGCCCCCCCCCCACACACCTATCCCTCGCGATGAAATAGCAGCACAGCGTTGGGAAAGCAGAGGCTGTAGGGCGGCGGTCGTTAAAACAGCGTCAGCGGAGGCGCGTTGCCGAAATGTGCGCGTGTGTGGGTGCATGGGTGCCTTCCACGCTACTCACAAGCCAGAGCAGGACGAGGGAAGGAGAGTGTGATGACTCTTCCTCCTCTCTTTATTCCCCACGCACTACAGTCTGTGTCTGCGCGCACCAACGATGCAGCCGTCTGCAGTATCAACAACGAGGCGGTCATGCGGCCAGAAGGCGCACGCACGTCGCTCACGCGGTAGGGCGCAGCAGCAGGTAGCAACCGTCGCAGTTTATGTGACCCGACATGCAGAAGCAAACAAAGAGGAGAGAAGCGTAGCAAGTGGAGAGAGGGGTCAGCGTGTTCAGAGCAGTGGGAAGCTAGTGGTGCGGAGCTGAAATTCGCATCGTACAACACACGTAGGGACTTCAACGTGGCAGCCATGTGAAGATAGCGGAAGAGAGGGTGGAACGGCACACCCTCCCCACCCCTTTATTCCCACATGGATGCCCCCATCCCCGCCTCCTGCGCACATCCTTGACAGAAGCTGTGGCAGCGTCACATACGCAGCGTCAGTGAAAGTTGAGAAAGCCTCTTTGGAACTTGTTGGTGCGTGTGTCCCCACCCCCGCTACCCCATCTCAGCGATGGCCACCACGTCTCTTAGGCACACGTGCGGCTTCAACATCTGTTCCCTTCGCTGCCGCCCCCCCCCCTCGTCCTCAGTCCCTTCGGCTTTGTGTGCGTGAGGAGTGCGGGGTAGGCCTTGCGCTGATGGTGCCCTATAGCATAAAGCGAGGGCAGTTGGCCAGCGCTCTCCAACTCCTGGCCGCACCATTCGATGTCGCCATGACCAGTCGGCAGCGCAGAGAGAAAAGAAGCAAAGGTTGAGGGAGAGACCAGCGAACGGGGGTGCACCACAGAGGAAAGGGATAGTGAGGTCGCGTAAAGACAGGAGCGGAGGGAGGGGTGACGGAGTCAAGCTCTGACCCTGCCCGCCATCCCCTCACGAGCCGCTACCACAAGGTATGCACCATCATACACCGGGCAAGGTGGTGTCGTCATGGATGAACAAGAGGAGACCACGGAGAGACCGCGAGCACACCCGCACACACACAAGAAGACGCGCAAAGGAAGGAAAAGAACTTAGACGCGCCCACAGCGGCAGATCAGTGATACTCCTTGTTAGCCAAGAATGCGAGTAGAAAAGATAGAGACAAGGCTGTGATACGCAGGAAGCGCGGCACTCGGCTCAGTGTTGCGACTTTGACTCGTCCCCGCCAGCCCATGCGCTAATCTGGGTAGCGCAGCTGTTGGGCAGGCCGAGTTGAGGCACCACGGTAGGTGGTTGCGGCTCGCTGTTGAGGTTCGACTCTTGCGGGGTCACCGGGACGGAGGACTCAGCAAGACATCCAGATGTCTCTGAGGACGATGAGGATAGTGTCCCGTGTGAGTTGACGGTAGCAGGTGCACTGCTGCTCTGTCGGTCTTGCTGTTGTTGCTGCTGCTGTTGATATGCGACCATCTGCTGCATTATCGCCATCATGGCTTGCATGTCAGCTGGCGACGATGTCGCCGCGGCTGATGATGGCGGCGGTGGCGGCGGCGACGAAGCGGCGACAGCCGTGGAAGAAGCAGCCATCGCGCGGGAAGGCAACTCTATGAAGGGTGGCGACGCAGAAAGTGCTGTAACTGCGGGGCCGGGGCCAAGTAGAGACGACGGGCCGGATGCGGGGGCGGCGGCAACACTGGAAGACGGACCCGTGGTCGCCGAGTCGGGCACCCCCTGACCCATGGTGGAGGCGACCTTGTCAGTGCCTCCCTGCATGCCAGGCCGACCATCGCGCTGCAAGAGCACATGATCGCGGTACATGCTCAGCAAGCCCGTCTGCTTATCCTCCTCAAACGGGTTCGCAGCTCGGGTGTTGCACACCGGCCGCAGCATGGATGGCAGGATCGTGTCAATCAGCTCTTGAATGCCACGGATGAGACCAGCCTTCTCCGCTTTCTGCAGCGGTGGGAACTTCGCGACGTCGAAGCGCTCCAGAAAAGACCGATACGCCTGCACCGGGGGAAAGTCGCGGTGGTTCATCTTGTAGCGAGCGCCGATGAGTTCGTAGCGTCTTGGCAGCTGCTCCGCGGCCTTTTTCTTCGCCTTAGACTTGCCGAAGAGAAGCGGCAGGTCGGCCCGGATGCCACCAAGGATGACGGCGTGCACGAGCACCTCCTTGGCTCGCCGAATGAGCGACGCGACCTTCTTGTCCCTCGCCTGTTGCGGGATGACCTCGAGCAACTCATGTAGCAGGTCTAACTTCTCCTCAGCGAAGAGACGAGAAAAGGAGTTTGGGCTGTACGGCTTATCCCAAAAGCTGCCAACGTAGACTCGCGGCGGCTCCGTTGTGTTGATGAAGTTGGATAAGTTCCAGAACAAACTGCCATAGACCCGCATGAGCTCCTGGGTGGAGATGGTGTCGGCCTTGTTCAATACAAGACGGAGACGATTCTCAAACCCCTTGAAGGAGGTTTGGAAGAGCTGGCGAAGCTCCCCGCCGGCGTCCAGCTTGCTGGGGTCGAAAAAGACAAAGATCAAGTCGCTTCGCTCCGCAAACCAGCGGCACACGTTCACGTAGTCGTATTTGCGCTGGTGAATGTCCTTAGCGCTCTCCAGCACGCCAGGAGTGTCGATGAGCGTGACGCGCTCCAGGAGTGCATGAGGCGCCTGGAAGCCTTTGAGGTTTCTGATGAAGGACTCGCCAAAATCGAGAAGCCCCTTGAACGGCAGATGCTTCGAGTTGGCCAGCGCCTGGCCGGCAACCGGGCCCGGTTCTTTGCCGTACATCACCACCGTGAACTCTGCCGTTGTCGGCTGGGGCCCAGTCCACAAGTCGTTGCTCTGCAAGAGGTAGTTGATGAAGGTGGTCTTGCCAGCCGACCACGGGCCAAACAGCGTAATGAAGGGGCGTTCGTTGAGGATTGTCTCCTCATACCAGCTGGGGCGGAAGACGTCGAAGCTGTACATCTCCTCTAGCGGCCGCACGCGCTGAGTGTAGAGAGGGTGAAGCTTCTTGATGAGCGCCCCCATGCTGCCTGGTACGTTGCCGCCCGACTCCCTCCCACGCAGAGGCGCCGGGGCAGCGGCACCCGAGATGGACATCGGCAACGCGGAAAAAAAAAGATGCGCAAGACAAGAAGAAGAGGGGCGAAGACTCGCTGCGAGAGATGACGCTGTTGAAGTCGCCCTTCCCCGCTTCGCCCACAGACACACAAAGCGCACGTCAGCTCTCACGCACGCAACAGCGATCAGTACGACGACGCCGATGAGGAGGATGGGGATGAAGACCGGGACGGCGTCACACACACACACACACACACAGAAAGAGAGAGAGAACGGCAAAGCAGCCTTGCAAGTGACACAAGCAAACCACTCACGTAGCAGCTCCACCAGAGCAGAGAAAGAAGATGCGCCCAAGCAAAGACAGACAGACGCACACACAAGCAAATGGCGGACCAGAGACGGAAAGGCAAACAAGCGCTCAAGATACACGCATGATGGCACGCACGGATCGGGGGTACAAAGGCACACCGCCGCACACGTCCGGGGCGCAGGTGGGACGATGGAAGATGTGCTGTGTGGTGCAGAAAAAAAAAGAGTGACGTAGAGCAGAGGCAGAAGGGAAGACGTGAAGGTTGATCGGTGCCAGTTTCTGGCCGTTTTTTTTTCGTTGACTTGAAGAGCGTGAGATGCACTGCATGTGTGCATTCCCCAGACATGAGGACACGTCAGAGAGATAGGAGAGGGTGAGACGCGGTGTCCCATCCCCACCCCCTACACGTGAGAGAGGCGCGTCACCGTTGTCCAGCCTTGGCCAGAAAGGGGAGGAGAGCTAGGCAGAGTGTCTGTGCTCTCGTCTCCCTGCTGAATCATCTGTTACGGCTCTTTGTCCGTGCGCTGTTTACTGTTGTTGCTGCGTGCATGGGTGGGAGTGGGAGAGAGAGGTGGTGGCGCATCATCTGGCCACTCGATTCGCTGCCGGAAGGAAGGACTCAGAAGATGCTGGAGATCGGGCAGGAGAAGGTGAGGAGGGACCAGACGAGAGAGAACCACACGCACACACTTGACGAAGAAACAGGCACGGAGGCGCACATGACGAGAGAAGCAAATGACGTGGAAATAAACGAAGGAGGTGAGAAGCCACGAAAACATCAAAAAGAGGGAAGAAGAGGGGTGTGGCCAGCGAGCAACAGAGAGAGTGGTGTGTGTGTGTGTGTGTGTGTGTCGTGGTGGTGGCACAATAGAGGAAACTACAAACACCGAAACCAACGCGCCACGAGGGAGGGAGGGGATGGGGAAACATTCGCAGGGTAGGGGGAGCGGGCACGCAGAGACAGAGTCACACACACACACACACACACGAGACACCAGAAAATATGTACAGAGAGGGGCCTCGGAGAGAAAAAGAGAGCAGGTTCCCAGTGCACGGCACCGCGCAAGCCCGTGCACAAGAACACAAGCAAAGGCTAAACAAAAAACGGCCTCCGCCAACGTCCCACAGTCCAGCTGCGCCACACGCTAGAGGACAGGGAAGAGAGGAAGAGAGCCCCCACCAGAGATGCTGTTCTCTACTCCGGCGACATTGCCACTACGAAGCCACAGCCACAAGAACAGTTGCGCCGGCAGGATCAAGAGGGAAAAGGTGAGTCACATCCGCACATCCGCGATGCACGGCAAAACACAAGCGGTAGAGCGAGCGTTCATGGCACATTAGGGTGCAAGAGGAACGGAGAGGCAAACATGTCAAGAAGGTGACGGGCACTCTCTGTATCAACGGAAAACCATCTTGCATGCCTAGACACAGGCACAGACATACACACACACACACACACACACACACCGCGTCGTGTTTCTCGAGGTGGAACACATACACCACCCACGATGCCCACAAGCACACTCGCACTTGAAGAGGGGACGCCGGACACTGCAGAAACCCGTAAAGAAATAGGGGAAGAGGCAGCTACAGTGGCAGCGACGCAAAGACACACAAGCGGTGATGGAGTATGTGAGGGGACAGCACCAGTGAAGCTGAAAAGAAGTCGACAAGAACACACACAAAAAGGTTCGGGAATCGTGAAGCAGCAAAGAAAATCACAACGCAGAGATCTAGAGGAAGAGGTAAAGAAAAGAGTCAGAGATAGAGAGAGTCGGACCACAGGAGGGAGTTAACGAGAGGGGGAGGGGGTGCATGAGCGATGGTGAACATAGCAACAAAGAAGCAGTAGCAGCCGCAGTGACTCGACAACACCACACAGGCATAACAGGTTCCACTCGCCTTCAAACATAACATTCAAAAGAAATCGAAAAAAAGAGGGACTGAGTACCTGTACAAGCTCGATTGAGCCTCCTAGTACCACGTGCGTGTGTGCGTGTGTGGGGGGGGGTGGGGGGAGGTTGGTGCATGTGTTGGCTATCGTGTGGCAGAAAGAGTCTCTGTGAGTATCAGAGCACTTGAGGAAGAAACAAAACAGTAGCACGTATCGATGAGAAGAGAGAATGCGAACAAAAAGCGAAGAATCTCAAGTCTATTGCCATCACTGGTCAGAAAAGACAGAAAACACAGGTAGACAAGACGCTCACAAACACACTTCGCACACACACACACACACACATGTAGCGCAACCAGGCGGCATCAACGACAGTATCACGACAAAAATGGAAGAGAGAGAGAGAGACCACAGCTACCTGAAAGGAGAGAAACTTGTGCAAGGCGAGAGAAACGGAGAGGGAGAGTCAGCAAACGCCGGGGGTACAGAAGACCACACCGTGGCGCGCAGCAAACAACAACAAACAGGAAACAACACAAAATGAGCGCTGCTCGGCCCTTGCAACGACAGAGACATCACACACGGTGAAAAAGGAGAGAGGGGGAGTCGTCGAATGACCAGAGATAGAGCGAAATGCGGAAGAGGGTCTTACAGCGCGTGCGCGCAACAAGGGTGATAGAAGCCGCGCGCACAGCTGCCGCCGAGGCGAAAACGGCGGCACCCAACAAGGCGCAGGAACGACAAACGCAACGAAGAAAAAGCGAGGAAGGCGTACACACGCCAGCACGACGATACATATATATATATATATATATACCGAAAGATAAAGTAAAGGACGCCGTTGCCATCGCAACGCGGTAACATATACGCGTACAGGCATACGCACACACAACAGTATGATCAGCAGAAGGCGGCAACGACATCAATGACAACGAATCACGCAACTACATACACCACAGATTACATAGATAAATATATGGGTACTTACACATCCCACCCTTGATGTACATCTTTACATACACGTCTGCGGCTAAGAAGGACGATCATACACACGCACGCGCACGCGAATACACAGGGGCGCGCATGGATGCGCGGTAACCAAACGAAAGAGGAAAGCAATAATGTTCTCCACAATGCGTCGCCTAGCCGCAACGTTCCTCGACCCTGCAGACGTACGTGACGGACAGGGGCGAGCTCAACGAGGCGCCTAGTATGTGCGTGCGTGGCATCTGTCAGAGGAGCGCAACCGATAAGCATGTATGCGAACAGCGTCGCTGATTTCCACCTAAAAGATGGTTGTGTGGGGAGGGGGAGAGGAGGGGGGGGGGGCTTTACCTGGATCGCGTTGGCTTCACCGGCCTCTCCATCGCGTTCAGCAGCGTCACAACGTCCTCCTCGGTGACCCCCAATTCCTCCATCTCAGTCAGCAGCTGCTGGTAGCCTTGGCACTTGCCCTCCTCGAACCAGCCGTGCTCCTTAGAGCGGCAAAAGAGGCACACGTGCTCGTAGCGGCACGTGCTGTACGGGCGGCGACTCTCAAAGTCGCACCGCCCGTAGCCGTGGCCCGGCGAGGCACCTCGGCCGTTGTGCTTCATGCACAGTAGCTTCTCGCTCTTCTCTTTGACGTAGAAGTAATACGCGCCGAAGCCCATGTCCGGCGCGGGAATGCCATTCTTGGCCCACGTGTCGAACAGCTCCTGCACCCCGCTGACGTGCTGCCGGGAAAAACTGATTATGGTGAGGTGACGCAGCAGCTTTGTCGCGTTGCGCTCCCGCAGCATGTGCTCTGCATCCGCCTCGTCGTGCGGGGGCCAGTGTAAATCCTTGCACAATGCCCGGTCGCTGTGATAGTGGTTGTGCTCCATACGCTCCCTGCGCCGCAGCGACTGCGGCGTCTCGCGGAAGATGTGAGTGATGGTGTGCCGGTTGACGAGAGGGGCGGAGAGGGAGGGGCGCTGCGGGCGCAAGCCGCCCGGCGTGTAGGGCTGCGAGCGGCTCCCCGACAGCGGCGTCGAGAGCTCCTTGCGCAGGGACGGCGTGTTGGGCGCCGAGCCGCCGTGGCTGGAGGTGCTGGACTGACGGGCCGCTGCCAAAGCAGGGCTTGTGGTGCTGCCGGTCGTCGTCGTCAGCCCCCCGTTGCTGTTCATGCTCCCTTCTTTCAATGGGATCGCTTGCAGCCTCTCTGGCCGAGCCGTAGTCGTGCGCGGCGAGCGGTGCCCTGGTAGCTTGGCGGTCATGGAATCGCTTGTGCGGTTCACAGGCGCCATCGGCGTCGCTGCCTCGCCGATCCCTGATGAAAGCCACGGAGACGTGGTCGTTGGCGGCGGCAGGGTGTAGAGGTTGAAGAGTTCGCTGCTGCCGCCCTGCCCGGCGCCCGGCAGATCCTCGACGCGCGCTGAGGCCTCCGACTTGGTAGACCGCGGCGGCGGCGGCGGCGTCGCTGTGGGAGCCGTGTAGAGGCTGCCGCTATGGTGTGCCAAATCCCTCATCGAGGGCGGCATCGACATTGCCTCTACCGGTGTGACGTGGTTTGGCAGCCGCACCCCCGGCGACGTTGGAGGGCGCTGCAGCGGGGTCGCCGTCGTGGTGGCTGGCGACGTAGTAAAGGAGCAGCAATCCACGCGGGCAGCGGTACTGAAGGCCCGACTAAGATTGTCGATCGTGTTCGAGGTTGCATCGACGGCGAAGGGCGACTGCAGCAACGTGCTCGCCGACTCTGAGAAGGACGCGGCAAACGATGTGGGGAAGTCAGCCAGCAGGCCAATGACGCCACCGCTGGCAACAGGTTGCGCCTCGACATCGCCGGATGTGTGCCAGTTGCCGGTGATGGCTGCGATGCCGCCAGAGAAATTCGGGCCCTGTATGTTGTCCGAGTTCTCGTCCTCGTCCATCCCCGGCAGCACCGTCCGGATCGCCTCCTCGATGCCCCAGTCAGTCACGGAGCGCCGCTCGCGCAGTGAGCCGCCTATCACGCGCTCACCCGCCGCCCCCACCGGCAGCGTCCCCGCGCTGCGCTCTACCTGGCCCAGCAGCGTCTCGATCTCGGACGGATGCGAGTGCAGCGACCCGCCGAATGCGGAGGCGCCAAAGCTGAGGTTTTCGCCGATGTGAAACGAATCGAGGGGCGAGGGCTCGACATTCATGGCGCTAGTGGTAGCGGACGGCCGCTGGGGCGCTGGTGCACCTGCGCCTGGTGCGGTGGAGGTGAGGCAGGCGTTGACGGAGGGCACTGTCGTGGTAAACGCCAACGGTGCGGCCGTGAAAGGCGGAGGTGTTTGGGCAGCAACCGTTGCCTCGGGGCCACCACAGTCTGCTGCGCTCGCGAGGGGCGACGGTGTAGCTGACTTGGAAACGAGGAGCCCCGCCAGCGCGTCGAAGTGGGAGGCGGCAGTATAACCCAATGGGGGTGCGTTCGGCGTTGCTGCGCCGCCATTCGCGCTGCGCGGTGTTCGGGCGGCGTTGAAACCCCAGCGGAGCGCTGGGGCCGAGCTAGGGCTGTGGGTGGCAGGAGGCACAGAAGGCACGGCGCCAGGAGGAGGCGGTGATGCTTCCATCGACTTCAAAGAGTGGCTGCTGGCACTGCTGTTGGCCTTTGCGTGGCGCGGCTGCGGAATAAAATCCCGCGAGGTGGCCGCGGCGGCTTGGGCAGACAAGGTGCCTTGCCCCATCTGCACGCTGCGCGGTGGTGGCGGGATTGTCGGCTCCGTCGCCTCTCCGTACCCACCACCGGCCCCATAGCCGCGACGGCTACCGCCATTGGCGTTATTATTGCCGTTACTGTGTGGTCCATGAGCGTTAACGGTGTTCGTGCCGAACGTGTTACCCTGGTGGTTGAGTTCGTTGTTGTTGGTGGCATGTGAGTTGGGAGCGTTGCTGCCCCAACCGCCGCCGTGGCCACTGCCGGAAATGCCAAATCGGTTACTGCCGCAGCCGCCGTTCGTGTGGAAGGGTGCGGACGGCGAGTTGTCAGCGGCAGCGGCGCCGCCGCCATTGCCGCTGCCGCTGCCACGACCGATTGCCGCAATGACAGCGTCTGGGGCGTGCCCATACTTGCGCTTCTCCGCGCTGTGGTGATAATTCGCGTTGTTTGGGTTTTTGTCTGAGTTGGACCCGCGCGGGTGCGTCAGTCCTGCGTTGTTTTCGCGGTTGTTCGCCTGACTGTCAAGCGTGCGTCGACTCACCCACTTCGCCGTCGAAGGTGGTCGATTCGTCTCCATGGTGGCGCTATGAGGGAGGCGGCCGTTAACGATACAGAACAATCCGAAAGAGCAGGGCGAGAGCGCACCAAAAAAGGGGGCGCACTCCTTCGCCGCCGTTGCGCGAAGCGCACGCCGATGGGGAACGAAACAGGCGAAATAATTGTCAACGTTTCTTCGACAGCACCACGGTAACAGGCACCACCACTACCACCCGACGAGGCGCAACGCAATCGTGGACGATTGCGAAAGAAAAGACGACACGCAACGGGCGAAGCGAAAAAGATGGGAAGGGCGACAGAGAAAGAGACGACGACGGCGACGAGGCGAAGACACGGAGACGCAATGAGCGGAAGATGAAAAGGCGAAAAGGAAGGAAGCGAGAGAACGACGCAGACGAACGCAAGCCCACACAAAACAAGTGCCACAACGGACAAAATGGGTGCGACAAAGCCCGCGCTGAAGAGTGGTGTGTCGGTGTGGGTGTCAGCCACGTATGCACAGGCGACCGCAGGAACAGCGGAAATCTTCTTCACTGCTGCGTGCCCACAGGAAAAAAGGGACGCTTGTCGGTGTAGGCGGTGCGGAGGGAGTGGGGGGAGTGGGAGAAGGGGACGCAGACGTTTCTCAAGGAAAGAAGACCTGCCGACGAGGCAGGGCGAGTTGATGCCGGTTACTGGTGCCGACGAAGCGAGAGAGAGCGAGCGAAATGGAAAGATCGCGAGCGCGGGCCGTCACACACGCACACGAGCACGGAAAGGGAGGGTGGGATGACGAAAAGACGAGAACAAACGTAAAATGATGATAACACACCAACAACAACACCAAGAGACAATACTATGATGCAGAAGAACGATCCCGGATCCCCTCGACAGCAATATAAATAGATGAACAGAAAGGCGAGAAGAGATCAGCCCACCATCACAGGGTGAGGGAAAGGAGAAGAGACACACACGAACACAGATACAGACGGACACAGGCACACACGCACGCTTGGATACAGAAACCCCCAAAAAGGAGGGGGACTTCCAACCCCAACTTCGCCCAATCACGCGCGCACAATGATAGCAAAACTAATAATAAAAGCAGCGGCAGCAACAAGAATTATGCGGCAGAGACACCCAAGATTATGCGCCGCTCTCACAGCAAATGTATGCACGGACGCACGGGGAGCCGACGCGCCTTATTTCTATAGTGCACCCCTTGCACTCTATATGTTGTGTATGTGCGTATGTGAAAAGGAGAACCGGAGCACCTCCCTTTCCTCGAATATCCAAGTGAGCACGTCCACACAATGAGCCGGAAGAGCAACAGAAGACAGCAGAGGAGCACAAAGAAGAGGAAGGCAGAGCAAGCACTAAGCGAAGCGCGAAAACAATCGAGGCGTCGCTTCAACAACAGAGAGCGCGCACTCACACACACTTGAAGGAGCGGAGCACGTGTCTTATTTTGTTTGTCCTCGTCGTCTATGAAAGTAGTCGGAGTGGTATCTCAATGAAACCGCCTACGACGATAAACCTGCGGCACGCATCCACAGCAGAAGCGTCAAACGGCTCTCTTTTCCTTTCTCCGTGGTTGGTGCTGCAGAGAGAGAGAGAGAGAGAGAGAACGATGGAAAAGAAGAGAACGGAATGCTTCGCTGCTCACACGTGCACAAGCAACAACCCGCAATTAAGGGTGGCAGTACCACCGCAGTGCACCTTTAGATAGAAGTTCAAGCAGTGGCAGAGAAGCGAAGGTGAGCAGGGGAACGCAGACAACAGCAACAACACATACAGAGCAGCTGCTCGTGAAAGCAAGCGACTAAGCGAGAAAAATAAGAGGCAGAGAGCGAGGTGTGGGGAGGACAGCGAACAACGAACAGAACACACAGGCAGACACACACGCGCACAAACACGAGGGCACAGACAAGAGCAAGAGGTATAAGACCGACAACGCCACGAAGAAAAAGTGAGAGAGAAAGAGAGACAGAGTCAAGAAGGGAGAAGGAGAGGTGATAAATAGAGCGTAGTGTCAGTCGTGCATAAACTTGGAAAGAAAAGAGATGAAAACGGCGTGCAAGGAGAGAGAGGACTTACACGAGCAACAGAAAAAAAAAGAAAACAATATAACTGGCGTGATGATATGCGGTTGGGTGCTCCGCGTGTGCGTCTCTCTATCTGTACTTGTGTGTACAGTGAGGCTGTTTTTTTTTCCTTTCTATTCCGTTCGTTGCTTCGTTGTGTCTGTATATTAAAAGATGATCCCGTGAAAGAGGGAGAACAAAAAGGGAAGAGCGAACGACAAAGAAAGGAGGCTCACAGATGATGACAGAGGGAGAGGGAGGGGGAGGGAGGGAGAGAGCAAAAAAAGAAACAAAATGAAACAAAAACGCACGCACACGTGCAGAGGCGAAGGAGCCGAAGGGGACAGAGCGAAAGAGAGAGGACGTAAAGAGATGACCTGCAGCAGCTCACACAGTAACACCACCACCAAGGAGAGGATAGATATACAGCCAGAGAGAGGGAAAGGGTGGTGGCCTAAGCCAACGAGAGCAGTTTCCGACTCTTCTTTTTTCTTGCTTGCTTTTCTCTCCGTGTTTCGTCTTCTCAGTCTCTGCTAGAGATAAAGCAACTTGGCGTGAGCTTTATGCGCGGATTACGAAAAAAAAAGAAGTAAACGAAGAGAACAAGATAGAGGGAGCTGTATACATATATATATACATATATATATATGTATGTATACATATATATATATATATATGCGTGCTTTCTTATCAATGCAGGCAAGGCGGAGAGGGAAGAAAGAGAGAGAGGCAAGCCGCACAATCTTTGAAATCGCTCAGGTGAAGAGGGGGCGTAGAGAGGAAAGAGGAAAAACGAATGCGAAGAACAGAAAGTGTGTAGAAAAAAAAAGAACGGTAAACGAGGAACAGGGACGACGCCACACAGCAGCGCACACACAGCAGACGACCGGCCACCACACAGTGCTGCAGAAGGAGATACCGAAGAGACGAACAACCACAACGAATGACACACTCAAGAGCCACACTGGCAGGAGAGATGCAGAGCAGAAAGGGAGAGTGACGGAGAGGAGAGGAGGTCCAGCGAAGAAAGCAATCGAATCCCGTCGACACACAGACGTACAGAGAGGCAGAGATAGAGTGGACAGAAACGATGCGGCCACACCGACACACACGCGCCGTGGCAATGGTGTATGCTCAAGAGAAAGACGAGGAGAAGCAAAAAAAAAACGCGTGAAAAAAGAGAAGCTACGAGAAAAACCCCGGTGCGTAAGATAAAAGAAGAGGTGTCGAAAGAGAACACCGAACGTCCACACAAACTCAGAGAGGGAGAGAGTCACAAGGCACAATATACAAAAAGAGAGGAGGAGGGGAAAGTGAATGGCAGGCGACTCTGCACTGACAAGCGGAGAGAAGACAACGCCAAGAGAAAAAGAGGCGCCAGAGAAAGAGAAAGTACCAATACTAGTATGTACAAGTTCCTGTATAGTCTGTTCAGATGTCACGAAAAAAAAAACGACAAGGGGACCTGATCTCTCTTTTCGGCGCACACTCCTTTGAGTACGTGAATGCGTCTGTGTAGAGCTCCGCTGTTCTTCTCCCTCTTTTCGCTTTCCTTCTTTATTTTTGTTCTACGGCTCGTGCTGTATCGCGTTTTAACTGAACGCTTGCTTCCTTCTTTTCTGCTTACCTGATGTGGGCTCTGTCGCCCCGCCCTTTCCTGTTTGTTGTTTGTTTTTCTTCTCGTTGCCTTGTCTTTTGTGTTGCGCGCGTATGTCAGCGTAACAACGCGGCGCTGCTGCTGTTCCTGTGCGTGTGTGTGTGTGTGTGTGTGTGTATGTGCGTGTGCGTGTGTGTGTCTATGTTCGTTCGACTGTTTCGCTTCGGATAGAATTGCGCCTGAGCTGGTCGGTAATGTCGGTGATGAGCGGATTAGAGGTGTGAAGGGGCGTTTAAGTTCGTGTGAGATCGCTAGGAGGGTATGCGCTGTGTAGCGATTTCCTCTTTTTCGTGTATTGGAGCGGAGCTAGCGGCTTGTGGCCCACAACACCGCGCTTGTCTTCGAGCTATCGGCTACGCTGCTTTCGTTCGACGAGAGCGAAGGGAGGGGATGAGAACACTCAGACAAGGCACAGGCAACAGACACAGACAGCGGGATCGAGAGAGAAAGGGATGCGGGCAACAAGAGCCGTCGACGAAAAGAAAAAGAGAACAAGGGCACAAAGGAATGGCGTTGAAGAGTCGAAGAAAAGGGGGGGGTGTGTATAGAAGGCACTTTAGGTTCAAAAAAAAAAAGCACAGCCGTGCTACGCAAGGCCAACAAAACACGGGGACAGGGGGAGGGAAGGGAAGTGTGATGGAAGGAGAAAGGCCGTCCTTCGCTCTTTTGCTTTACGTTCTCCTTTTCCGTACCTTCACACGCGCGCACCCATACAAGACAGCGCGCGCACGAGCACACAAACTGAGGCACCAGTGCCAGCGCACAGACAGCGACAAGAAGGAGACTCACTCTGACAAGGAGAGAGAGACTGATGAAGAGATTGCTCGGGGAGACAAGCCTGCAATTTCAAACGTGGTCGAAGCACATATAGAGAGAGGCACACACACACACACGTGCGCACAAGCGATGATGAAAAGGGCGAGAGCAACACCAACGAGGTAATGACGGTCAATCGACAGACGACAACAACATAGACGAACAGAGATGATGCGAGAGAGAGAAACAGAGAGGGCTAGAAGACGAAAAGACTAGCGGGAAAGGGAGAGGGAAAGAGGGAGGGTGAAAACAACGGGGCGGTGCACCAGCGCCAGCACCGACGACAACAGCGAAGACAAAATAGACAACTTCTTGTGAACCCGAAAGACCGACCAAGCAGAGATGAGAGTGAAAAGTGCAAAGAGAAAGCGAGAAAGAGAGAGAGAACGAGTGGCAACGCGGAATCGGCCGAGAGACGCACGCAAGAGACAGAGAAAACGAAAGCACACACGCAAAAGGGAACACAAAACCGACAAGGCGAACAAACAAACAAAAGGAGGGGAGGGGGGGGGGCAGAAAGGAAGGCGAGTGGAGAGGGAGAAGAAGCACCGCTTTGTTTCAAAGTGAATCGCAGAGATATAGAGAGATACAGAGGGAGTGAACCAGAGAGAGAGTGGGTTGTGTTGGGTAGTAGTGGTGGTGGTAGTGCGGGGTTCGAGAGACGTCAGCAGGGTGAAGAGGAGAGGGGCCGCGATGGGGAAGGGGGATTGTGTGTATTTGTGTATGAGGAAAATGGAAAGATCCCGATGACCCGAGAGTCAACTCCCAAAAAAGTTTTGACGGACAGGCAGATACGAGACAGACAGACAAGCACAAGCACAAACACGCACAAAGTCAGCAAAATGCGCTGTCAAGTAGCAGTGGCGGTCAGACGGAGAGGAGTTAGGGTGCGGCAATGA
Organism: Leishmania major strain Friedlin; assembly: GCF_000002725.2. Lineage (NCBI taxonomy): Eukaryota > Euglenozoa > Kinetoplastea > Trypanosomatida > Trypanosomatidae > Leishmania > Leishmania major. Next base: position 86,329 of record NC_007260.2, on the reverse strand, counting down.
GTAAATTGTCTTGTGCGTTCTTGCGATACAGGTAACTTCAATCTTTTCTCTCTTTTGTTGTTGTCAGAGGGGGGGGGGGTAGAAAAAGGGCGAATCGAAAGTTGATCTGTGCGCTGGACCTGTCTGAAGTGGTAAGGAAAAATGTGTGTGTGTGTGTGTGTGCGTGCGTGCGTGCGCTGATTCGGACAGAACACACGGGAGAGTGTGTGGGGGAGGGGGAGGGAGTCTCCAGCTGTCACTCTCTCCTGCTGCAGGGATAGATAATGGTAAGAATTGCTTTTTCTTGCTATGGTTGACTTTCCTTGCCTCTTCTTTGTGTGGGGGGAGGGGAGTATATCAGTCTGTGTGTGTTTTGTTTGCTTTCGGTTATACTTTGTAGTTCCGTGCAGAGAGAGAGAGGCAACAAGAAGACAGGGAGAGGGAGGAGGATATGAAAACGGAGCCCGTGTGGGCCATTTCACGCGCGCTTGGTTGAGTTTTGGGGGAGTAGAGAACACGAGGGGGGGGGGCAGTGACCGAAGAGGTGCACGTCGAACGTCAGCGTCCGAGCCCAAAGCCAAGGGAAGAGGATCCGAGACTCGTAAGAGCGCACGCCGAGCAGAAAGAGAGGTGCACGGGGCACGACCAACGGATCGACGTGATCAACCATCCCTTCCCTTGCGCTTGAGGAGGCGAGGAGCGACCCAACGCCGTCCGTCGAACAGATGTGCACTGTTCAAGGTGTTTGTTTCCGTGTATCGTTGCTTTCTACGCCACCTATAATTTTTCCCGCAGGCGACAAAGGCAGACACACACACATTCTAGCCTCTAACTTGTGCACCGGAGAACGAAAAAGAAAAAGCAACAGAAGGCGGAGACGACTAGATCGCTTACTCATCGGCGATTTGTATGTCTGTTGCTGTGTGCTGCTCAAACACGCATGTATGTGAGACGGACGTGTGCGTGGATGTTGGATAACTAGCACGGCCCACTGTTGTATATATATATATATATATTCCTTTTCGCCCCTCTCCTTCTTTCGTTGATTTCGTTTTTGAACAGAGCCACCTCACTTGCCATACTCAATTCGAGACCGAAGAAGAGCGACACACACACACGCACACACACACACACACAAGCATCATAAGAAGAGCGAAAACCGTCGTATAACAGATCAGAAAACACGCAAGCCACACACACGGACACCAAGTCGAATCAGCACAGAAATGCACACGAGGCGCACACAACAAATAAGGGGAGTAAACGAAAGAGCGAACTCAGAAGCCCGACACGAAAATGGAAAGATGAGGGCGAGTTTGAGAGCGGGAGAGGTGCAGCATTGGAAACAACAGACCAAGCGCACTGGTGTGATACACATACACAAAGAGGGAGAACAGAAAGCTGAACACAACCGAAAGTGGGGAGGTGAAATAACAGAAAAACGTTCGACCGCAAACAAGAAGCAGAAATGCGAGAAAAAAAGGGGCCACGAGAGAGAAGAGAGGCTAGCAGCGATACAAAGAACGAGAGTGAGCAACGTGACAAGACCGCAGCACATGTGCGGCAGGAGAGGGAAGGAAAGCAATCGGTTGGGCAAGAGAGACGTGCAACCGCTGACGCAAGAACAGAGAAGCTGGCGCTACGCCCCTTCCCTCACCCTCTGACAAAGTCAAAGGAAGAGGGGGACCGCCACGCAAGTCGAGCCGTGGAGAAGCAAGAGAAGCGAGAGTAGGAGGACGGTATCGGCCTGTGCCTTCGTGTGTTCGTGTGAGAGCATGGGGAAGGAGGGGGAAGATGGGGAAGGTATTGAAGGGAAGTGGAGGTACAGGTGGGGGGCTGTATGTACTCATGTGTCTTTCTTTTTCGCTTCCGCAGCGATCTTTCCTTCTCCTGTCTCTCTAAGCGTCATATTTAACGCGTTCCGACACTACACGTCCGCACAACAGACTCCCAGAGCAAGGGGAATAGAGACTACCACACACGTCCCTCTCCGCGGAACGGCTGAAGCAGAGGAGACAACCTCGAAAGAAGTGGGAGAGAAGGAACTGAAAAGAGATGCACACCCAACACAGAAATAACATGAGCAAGTTCAAATGCCAACCACCAAGCCTCGCCCCTCGGCGTGCTCGCACGCATCCTTCCCTGATTCTATGCCCCTCGGCCTTGATCTCACACCACTTTTCGCGTGTGTTCATATCCCGTTCATTCTTTTTCACTTCCCTCCCTACGGCCCTCTACCACTTACGATGCCTTCTCTGTTGTGGCGTTCTTCTTGATCTGGCCAAAGGCGACGCCGCGGGCACGAGAGGCAAAGAGCAGCGAGCTGCTAGACTCACTGACGTTGTAGCTAGCCGGGCTCACGCAGACAAACATGAGCACCTTTGCCTGCCCGGCCATGGAGTCCTGGAGCAGGAAGGTGAGGGCAGAGTTGCGGAAGGGCACATGCTTGGAGTTCTGAGCGAGTCCAGCAATCACATCACCAAGTGCCGACAGCGACTTGTTGATCGCCACGGCCTCCTTGAGGCGCTGGCCTTCCGCACCGCTCTTGTCCACGCGCTCACTACCGGCCAAGTCGATCAGCGACAGCTTGCCGTAGCCCTGCATGTTCGTCTGCTTATTCGTGGTGCGCACGATGATATACAGAAGCATGTGTGACCGCGACGAGTGTTCGTTCATGTTTGTCATGCCCTCACTGCGGTGCGTCTGCGCGGTCGCCATGATGCCGTCAATGTCCCCCGCAGACGTCACCGGCACCTCCTTGAGGTTCGTCACATACGTGCCGTACGGCCCGCCCTGCTTCACCTCGTACGTCAGCCCGGACGCTTCCTTCTTCGTGGCCAGCAGGTCGCGGATCTGCTCGCAGTAAATCTCCAACACCGACACCGTCACAGTAGAAACCTCCGTCTCCTTGCGCTCCTCGATGACCCCGAAGAGCCTTTCGAGTGCACGTGTGTTGATGCCCTTGTTCTCGCCCTCAGTGCCGTTCATTGTGAAGGTCTTGCCGCTGCCCGTTTGGCCGTAGGCAAAGATGCAGACGTTGAAACCATCGACGACACTATCGATAAGGGGGGCTGTGTCCTCAAACACGCGCGCCTGCGGAGCCGTCGGCGGGTATACCTCGTCGAACTCGAAGAGCTTCGGCCGCCCGCTCGCGTCGATGAGCCTCACCTCGTCCTGCGTGGGGTACGACATGACGTCCGAGTAGCCGCCCTTGATCTCCTTCGACAGCATTGGCCGCACGCGGCAGTACACGCGGATGTTGCCCTTCAGCTCCTGGATGGTATTGTAATACTGTTTGCGCAGCTTTACCTCACGCTTGTACAGCTCCTGCGTCCACTGCAGTGCCTTGCGGTCGGCCTCGCGGTCCATGTCGCTCGCTTGGATCATGGCGGCCATGGCGTTCGAAATCTGCGCTGAATAGTAGCGGCCTTGCTGGGAGAGGTCGGTGCAGTACACCTCCTTGATTTCGCGCAGGGACTTGCGAATAGCTGCCAAGAAGCTGCGCATGTTTGCGGTGAGCGCCGGTGACACGGAGCCTTTACCGGCAGCAGAATCCAGCGCGCCAAGTGAGGTGGCACCCAGCACTGGTAGAGGTGATAGGTGGGAGTCAGCTCCGTTGGCACCCGTCTCCAGCATCTCCACGCGCTGGGCGTACTGCTCCAGCATGCCCACGGCCTCCTTGTTCTTTGCCTTGGCGTCCTTGTACTTGTTCTGCAGTTCCTCGTGCTTCTGGCGCAGCTCCTCCAGCTGCGCTCGCAGCTGCAGCGCCTCGCTGCGCTCGCGGTTAACCAGATTCTCCGTCTCCTGCTGTGCCTGCATCATCACCGCGGTCGCATCAGCACGCTTGCCACCCCTGCGGCGCTGGCGCAGCCGCCGCTGCTCGTCGTCGTCATCGCTATCCGTCTCCTCCAAATCCTTGTCGGCCACGGCGCGCCGCTTGGCGGCATCGCCCTCGCCGACGTCGATGCCGGTCATTGCCTCGAACAGGCTCAGAGCCTCGGAAAAACGCTCGATAAGACTCATCAGTTCAGTTGCGATGCGCTCGTGCTGTCCGGACTCGAGCATGCGCATGCACACCAGCTTGTGCTCCTTGCATTCGTTTGCAATCTCGGTATCCGGGAGAATGTGCGGATGCTCCAGTGCGTACTCGAGAGAGGCCAGATCGCCTTGACACTCCAGCAGAATCGTCTCCTCCGTGTCGAGGATTTCGTTGCGGTTGGCTGTGCTGAGGGTGGTGAAGTCGCGTTGATCCTTAACAGAACGCGGCTGCTGCTGGTCCTTAGCCATCCTGAAGATATGCTGAAACGGCTCACCGAGGACGCGGCTCTGCTGAAAACGCTGCATCAGACGTTGGTGGCCGCTCGTGTGGTAGCGCTGGTACCACTTAATGACAGTGTAGATAATCTTCTCGCGCACCTCATTCGCAGTGGTCGTCTTGGCGACCTTGAACAGACGATCTGTCCACTTCTCCGACGACAGCATCACGGCAAACTGCGGACCGCTATGCATGAGGCACTGATCCATCACAGTCAACATGCAGATCTGCGTCGCGGGCGGGTTGTACTTGAAGTTCTGACGGATCCCCTCGAGGACAGCGCCACCGTTGCCACGGCGGATATGCTCGACGAGAAGGGCCGTGGCATCCGGATCACCATCCGCATTGCGCGAGGACAGCTCTCGCGAAAGCAGTTCCTGCACCTCCGCCTCGATAGCAGAGGTCCCGACGGCCTGTGGGCCACCACGACTCGGCGGCAGGCTCATCACGCGCTCTGCGGGGGTCTTGCTGGTGTCGTGTGATTGTTGGTCCGAGTCGCTCCGTTATCAAAGCTGCAAAAACGCGAGGGCAACAGTGAAGTGGGGAGACAACAATGCGCAGTTGCACACAAGAGAGAGAGAGGGCGGGGTACAGGAAAGTAGCGGAAGTGCCCGGAAAGACGGAGAGACACTGCACGCAGAGCGAGGGAAAAAGAGAGAGGTCGTGGTCAACGCACAACTCTTGTTTTTTGTATGATCCTGTATGTGTATGTGTTCGAAAGTATGCTTCTTCTTGTCCCTGCAGGTGATCATGGCGGGTGTGCTGACAGCCCACAAAGCGAGTAGGTATGTGTGGAGGCGGCGTGGCGAGTGCAGGAGGTTGGAGAGAAGGTTGTCGATGGTGGGCATACACGAGGTCGAGAATAAATGCCACAGCCAGTAAGCAGGAGGATTCTGACCAGTCTCTGCGCATGGGTTGAACACGTAGTGGCCTCTCTACTTCGAGTGAACCCGGTAGGACAGCAGGGGCTGAGCTTCACATACACTGCAAGAATCTACCATGATGCGAAATAGTGGAGGATGGCAACCAAATGTCGGCCACGAGTACGCGACAGCTGTAAGCACCCGCCCGCTATCAGCCCTCACAACGTGCGTCTGGTGGCGGGGGAGGGGGGTTGTGAGGATGACTACAGAAAAGAGGGTAGAGGAGACACCCACGGAACAACAGCTCAAACAGACCGAAGGCGCGGCGACCCCGTGTAGGACTGTAGGACCCACCCCTGGCCATGCTGAGCTTGCTATCGCTGTTTTTTTTTCGATTTGTTTGTTGCATAACATTCCATTCTGTGAGTTTGTGCGCGTGGTGCACGGCGCACTAACAGAGAGCAAACGCATAGAGACGCATCGGAAGCATCGAGTGTGTCGGTATGCGCAGCTCTGCATTTTCGTTTTCCCATCATCCGCTCCTCAGCTTCTGTGTGGCAGAGAAAGGTTAGCGTGATGCAGTCCCTTTCGTATCTCCCACAGCAAATTACCCCAGCCACGTCCCCAACACCTCATCCACACCATCACACAGACGGTTGCACAGCGATCCAGCCAGTCGAGAAACGCACAAAAGTCCACACCCAAAATAAGGCAAGCAAAAACGAAAGCACAAGCCGCAACGAGTTCGTTTCACACAAGAAAGAGCCTTTTTTCCGACGCGCCCGTCCTCCGCCATACAGCACGCCGCACCACTCCACCCTACCCCTCACAGTCAGCCACAGGCCCCCGTTCCGCGGGGTGCGAAGCAGCGCCAGAAGCGCGTTACAGCAATGCGCCGACACAGTCATCGGAGCACCGTCTCTGCCTCAAACTCTGCCCACCCCGCCCACCAAGCAGGTTGCCTCACAGTCGCTTCCCGTTATGCTGCTCCCCACATAGCGCATCACACTCGGGGTGGCACACAGGCGCCCCGCCAGCAGGGCAGTGAGGGCCGGGCGAGATACGCTCGAGTCACGCCCACACTCTAGCCATCATACGGATGGCACAAATATGCTCGCTCTCACAGGTCGCCCCGACGCAGCGCCATCCAGCACCCGGCCGCCAACATCAGTAGCGATAAGTCGCTCTGACCTCCCACACGCCGTCAGTGCCTGGCCCTATCAGCAGCAGAAGTGCTTCGGCATTTGGCACGGACAGAGGCGGGGGCTGCTCGGCCTTCCCACAGAGTGGGGGTACTGGACCGCGGATACCACGCACTGAGGCGTACCTCGTCATCAGGGAAGAGTACGCACACATCTATCAAAAAAAAGCGAGCCAGTCTCGGTGTGTGAGAGGTGAGGGAGGTGAGAAGACGGAGGGAGGAATGGGAGAAGACGGACAAGCAAGAGGAAGGGCGATGAGAAATGCCGAGGAAGCTGGGAAGAGGGCGTTGCAGCGGCTCCTATGCACATACACTCACACGGACGAGCACACACAACAGACTGTACAGGTACACAGAAATCCATAAGGTGGATATCTCACTAGCAGTGTCGTAGATCACTTAGCAGGTTCAAATCACGCAGAGGAAAAAAAAACTAAACAACGGCAAACAACAACAGCAACGACAACGGTTTCCATGCCACAGAAAAAAAGCAGAGAGAGAAGAACAAGTTGCTGCGCGGGTGCTGCTACAGCGTGTCCCGATCCCATCCACAAACATGTAGGCAACACAGGCGCAGATACAACCACAAGTCACCTGCCTCAGCTGCACCCCACGGCTGCATCCGGATCCTCCTCATGTGGAAGGAAGACATACGACAAAAAAAAAGAGATGCTCAAGGGCATAGGAGGAAGGCTAGCACACCACAAGCGAGTCAGTCGTCCCCATTATGAGAAAGGGGGTGCGGCACAAGGCACACCCGCCGGGGCAGGCGCGCAGCGTCGATCTGCCCCGAGCCCCTCCATCATTTCCTGGCTTCACAGAGCCACCGTGAGAGAAAGAAGAGTCTCAGGGGAGTTACATGGCGAGCCCGGAGCCGTCGTAACATCGCGGGTTGTTTGGGCAACCAGGACTCGAGGCAAGGTGATGACGCCACTCGTCCATGCTGTTCTTGAAGCGCTCGTGGCACAGTGGGCACACGCTGTGCGTCAGCACAGCCTCGATGCACTTCTTCGCCGCAAGGTGCTCGTTGTACTCTGTTGCGCGGACTGCCTCGTGGCATCGAGGGCACTCGCGCACCAGCCGCCGCTTCTCACACTCGGTCACCAAGTGCTGCTGCAGTTGGCATATTTCTGTCACCTGGTCGCACAGCGGGCACGGGCAGAGCATCGGACAGGCACTCACGTAGTGCAGGTCTAAGTTATGCTCATTGAAGCTTGAATTGTACTCGCCGCAGAACTGGCACGTACGCAGCCGGCGGTATTCGATCTCGCTGATCAACGCAGGCGCCCGCTGCAAAAGTGGCGCAGTGGGGACGTGAAGGTTGGCCTCTTCAGCGGCAGCGGCACCCGCCTCTCTCGCACGAGGCGCCGATGAACGCTGGGGCTGTGCCTGTGGTGAGCCTGGACTGCCCCTGCCGCGCGGCTGGACAGCCACTGTGTCCGCTTGCATGTCTGACACATTTCGCTCAATGCTGTGATCAACGAGCTGGCTCTGCTTGTACTGCTCCAACTGCTCCTCGATGAGTGCCTGCTGAACCGGCTTGATGTCCTCCAGGTAGCCGCTCGTGGAGCTAGGGTCCAGGAAGAGCAGCTTGGCCAACAGATCCACTGCGGCCAGTCGCACATCGGCGTTGAAGTGCTGAAGGCTGGGCAGCAGCACCATGGAGCACAAGCTGTGTGTGTCCAGGCCATCGGGAGCGTTGCGTGCAAGTCCGAACTCATCCACAAAGGTGCTGAGAACGTTGATGCGCGACACATGCGCGCGGACGCTGGCAGGCTTCTTGTTTTGCTTGTCCGGGTCCACCAGCAGCAACTCCACGATGCGGCGATGACCCAGCGGGGAGCGGGCGACAGCCACTATTGTCTTCTCTACGCTCTCTTGAACGCGCGCGTTTGACTCGCCGAGTCGCGCCGTCAGCTCCGGAAGCACCTTGGTGACAGACTCTGCGACCTGGTTTGCCGAGGCCCCGGGCAGCTTGCCTTGCACAATCTTTGTCAGAGCGTTGCAGGCTGCGATGGCAGCACCTGCCACCTGGTCCCCGACACCGTAGCCCTTGACAGACATGTACAGCACCAGCTGCGTCCATGCAGCAGTGCTATGGGAGGCTAGGGCTTGGCAGCCGTCACTCGACACGGCGCCACGCAAGGCTGCCTCCCGCTGCTGCCCCTTTCGGCTGAACAAGCAAGCTACGCAGTACACACCGAGGTCCTTTGTGTAAGGCTTCGCCGCTGCGGCGGCGTCCCCAGTGAGTGGTGACGGCCCGACCGGCGCCGTCAAGACGCGCTTGATGGCGGTGTTGAGGACCACCTCCCAGGCCGCGCCGTCGCCGGAGAGCGGCACCTCGTCCTCGTCGGCGCCGTTCTGCTTGCTTGGCTGCTTGCTCGTCAAGCCACCTGTGGCGTCGGAGAGGTCATAGTAGCCTTTGCCGCCTACTAGTACCTCGTCATGCACGTTCCATCCCCTCTGCACGGGGCGTGAGGAGGCGGTGCTGTTGCCTTTTTCCTGCGCTACGGCGCTGCCTGACGCGCCTACCGTAGGGGAACGGTGCTGCGGTGGTGATGAAAAGGCATCTGTTGCAGCCGTGGCAGACGGTGCTGTGTTTGGTGGGGCAGCGGCGATCTTCTCGTTTGCCACTCGGAGGGTCTCAATACGCAGCTTGAGCTCCTTGGCTAGTTTGTAGTTCTCCAACGCCACTGCGCGCTGCTTTTCTAGTTCGAGCTGTGCAACCTCGCGCTCGCCGTTCTCGATTGTGATGATCTGCTGCTTGAGTGCCTCCGCGGCATCAAAGTCCTCCTCCTCCACGGCCCTCTGCTTCAAAGCAGCGAGTTCGCTGACGCGGGTGATGAGCTTGCCGGTCACCCTCGCCGGCGTGCCTGGGGCGTATTCACTGTGTGGGGTCGGCATCATCTCATCCAGTGGCACCGTGGCGCGCTCTCCTACGTGAATAGCGAGTGGGGTATCGATCCAGTCCCGCAGCTTCTTCAGCAGATTACCGTGCACCGCCAGGGCCACAACGCCGATCTGCTGGAAAATATTGTAGCCGTTAGGATGGGGGTTGCGCAGCACCAGCTTCAGGTACGTGCAACAACGTTGCAGGCCAACGGTCTTGAGCTCCCGCGCCTGGTAGTCACTAGCCGCGTTGTTGGAGAAGCTGACGTGGCCAAGACGCTTGAAGGCTGCCTTGCTATACGGGCCGCACACGCCATGCTGCTCCTCTTGTGCCGTCGGCTCGGCAACATAGACGACCATACAAGACGATATTTTGTTTTCGTTGGCGAGAATGCGTAGGGTGTTTGCCAACACGATACCGTCAAAGCGGAAGCCCATCTCCTGCGGGTACGATGCGTGTTTCCGCGAGACCCATCCGCACGAGTACCCATCCTGCGCGCGAAGCGCGTCTGCCGGGTGGACTTCATCATGGGAGCTAACGTGGCACAGGTACATATGCAGGCGAGGGCCATACTTCGCCTCGGAGTGAAACATGAGGAGCGTCCAAATACAATAAAAGGGGTGGTTCAATCATTAAAACGAAGAGGGAGGATGGGGGGAGGCGGTGTTGCGGATGCTACTGTTTTACAGATAGCTTCTTCTGTTGTCCTTCTCTGCTCACGGCCTGCTGCAGGACAAAGGAAGGAAGCGAGGCGGGCGGCGGTGGAAGAATAACGCGCACACGAACAGAGAAAAAGAATGGGGTACAGTGGCCGACAGGCGTCTCTAATCGCCGATGCCGACGACTCAACGGAAGACAAAAGAAGAACGAAGGAAAACAGCAAAAAAAAAAACGTCACCACGTAAGCGCGGCCGTAGACACCGGATAAGAGAAGAAATCCAGGCGAGGAGGCGAAGCAACAGTGACAGTCAAGAGACGACGACTCGGCCCCAAGCAAGGTTTCAATCCTGTTGCTTTCCGCCAACTCAATGACCGTCGGTTAGAGCAAGCAAGAGTGCTACTTCAAATACAGAGGGAGAGAGAGAGAGAGACAACGACAGCAAAACAAAAATGGTGGTGCTTTTCTATCTTCTGTTGAGCAAGCGATTTGTGGACTCCAGGGAACGCAAAATGGCCTCTCGCCTTCCTACACGCACGAGGGGGGAAGAAGAGGGGGTGCGAGAGAGCGGCTACGTCTCGGCAGGTTTCCTCCGCCCTCTACAGCTAGCAGATGCAGACACGGAAATAGGGAGAAGCGCGGCAAGTTGACGCGTTGACTTTGTGAGTAGGACTCATGCGAAAATGAGAAAGAGGGACGCAAAGGAAGGGCGCGCCGTGAAAGGAGTCCGCGTAGCCGCAAGCAACGGTGAAAGGGGCGGAGCGTCGCGTACAGACGAGCCGCAGACGCAAAAAAAAAAGGGTTGGGGCATACAAGGGAAGAGAAAAGGGGAGGGGAGGGTGGGCGCAAAGTGAAAGACAGGGGGAGCGGGACAAGGAGAGTGTGTGTGCACATGTGCTTTCTTATATGCGCATCACTTTTTTTTTGCAAAAAAGTGATGCGCAGGCTCTCTCTCTGCTCCACGCATCATAATCATTGCAGGAGCGCTAACAGCACCACACGAGTGCAGCGCGCCGCCTATGGAAGGCATCAAAGTGCGTCATGAGGTGTCATCGGTGAGCAAAGGGGACGGCTACGCAGACTCACGTTGAATCTCATCGCCCACGTTCTCCTTTCCCCGGATGCTCAGCAGCGTGATGCACCGCCCCATCTGTCCAACAGCAGCAGCAGCAGCAATGGCGTCGCTGCTGCCTCCGAGATGCCTACTTTTTTGTCTATATATATAAATATGTGTGTGTGTGTGTGTGTGTGTGCCTTTGGCATGTGCCTCGCTTTTCTTTATGCCTTATCCGAGTGTACGAGTCTTGCTGCCTCGTTGCCTGTTAGACGGAATCGGCTGTGCGGGCGGTTTATGCGAGAGTTACTCAAGATGCGCTTAGGAGATGCCAAAACCAAAGCCAATCAGCCATGTTCTCAAATTCAGGCGAGTTCAGCAGCACTCAACGCAAGACAACAACATAGGAGTGGCGGGACATGAGCGGAAAGGGACGAGGAGTGACAGACAGAAGAAAAAAGAAGTTAAAAACGGCGACCACAAGACGGCGTGAGGGGGGCAACGGCGGTACGCCTGATGTGCGCGCCTCCCTTCCGTCAGCGGCTGGCTCTGCCCGCTTCGTCCACAGAGAGAGAGGATACCGTGCTACGCAGAAAACGAAGACTGAAAAGAGGCACGGCGCTCCTCTACGACTCCTCGTCCTCCAGGTCGATCTCCTCGCTGCCCTCCGCCGCTTCCTCGCAGCTTTCCTCAGCGTCGCTGCCACCCTGCGCGCCAGCAGCCTCCTCTACATCATCCTCATCGGTCTCCTCCACAGTCGCCTCGTCCTTCTCCAGCTTGTACTGAGGAGGTATTAGGAAGTCAGGATTCATCTCGACCACGCCGTTTGGCAAAATGACCGCAATGTCACGCACCGCTGTAGCCAACACGTCCACGAGGGCGTTGAGGTGGTCCGTGCCTTTTAGCTCGTCCGTTCCTGCGAGCCGCTTGCCCTCGGCAGCCGCGACCGAGAAGATCTCTGACGCAGCGCCGACTTCTGCAGGCGTCAGTGTGACGTCGCCAGGCGCGCGCATGACGGCCCACGGCACGTGGCGCCCCTCCGACATCTCGCGCAGGAACGTGCGAGCGCCGAGCCGAAGCGCGTTGTGCGCGTCGGAGCGCGAGACCTTCTGGTACCTCCTAGCCTTGCCCTTGCCTTTCTTCATGACAGTTGAGATGTGTACGAGTTTGCTTGGCGTGGCGTTGCTATAGGTGACATTCAGAAGGGTAGACTGGCTGTGCTGCTGGCCCGAGTTGAAGCCTCCGTGGCCGGTGAGACCGCTACTGGTCACCTTGCCCATGGTGCCCGCGTCTGACGCGAAGAGCGGGGACACGTGGAAGCCACCATCCCGACGCACAGCGCGGCCCAGCTCGCGCAGGAACTTTTCCGCCACTTTGAGCGGCTTCTTTTCCTCGCCCTCTGCCCCGCCCACCGCCGGCACGCAGAAGGCCTGCGCCATTGTTGTCTTGTCCGCGACCCCGTCAAACAAGACGCACCCCATCGCCTCCGGCTCCGGGGCGCGCTCAACGAACGCCAAAGAGCGGAAAAGCACGTCGCCGCCGACCGGGGTGTGTAGCTCCTTCATCATGCCGGCATCCTCCGGGAGCTGCACCAGCGTCACTGCCTTGGCATTGGGCATGGCAAACTTCGTGTGCACCTTCTCCTCCTCCTCGGTGAGGCCGGATCGGATGAGCTGCAGCTGGGCGGCGCGCAGCGGCACGGTGCTCACGCCGCTCTCGTTGGCCTCCCTCGAGAGGGTACGGCACAGTGTGCGACGGCCGGTGTTGGGCAGGCCGATCACAAACGCACAAATCTTGCCCGTCAAGTTCGATGCCATCTTCTTACTGCTGCAACCTTCGTTCTGACGGAACTGATTCAGCACCCGCAGAAACTGGCGCTGCGTGCGCTCGCTATGGACCGAAAAAGGCGTGACGGTTGCTACGATGTTGGCGCCGAGGCCTTTGGGGTAGCGCTGCTGCAGGGCGAAGGCTACGAGAGCGAGCTGCGACACCATAGCAGGAGCGGAGACCACATCTGCCTTCGTCAAAGTGAAGAGGAGCAGAACCTTCCGCCCTCCCGTGTAGCCGGCGGCCTGGTCAATGATTGCGTCCAACAGAGTCCACGGCATCGACTGCACCGCGAACCGGACGTCGAGCGTCACGACGTACGCCGCAGCCGGCAGCTCCAGTGTAGGCACATCGGCACTAACCTCGGCCGTCGCCGCGGCAGGAAAGATGAGCTCCGTGAGCGCGCGGTTAAACTGCACACGAAAGTGGTTCGAGTCCTTTGCGGAAATGTAGAGCAGCTGACGCCGGTTGCTAGCACATGCACCGACGCTGACTGTCTGGTTCTCTTCGCCACCGTCCGTCTCAGCGTCGGTGCCCTTGCGGGCGCGACGCTCTGCCTTCATCACGCGCGCCGTTTCACGCGCCTGTAGTACGTGGCTGAGGATCTGCTCCTTGTCTGGGTGACGGTTTGACACCTGCAGCGCCAGCTTTGCCATGTCGCGTGACTTCTTGCTCCTCTTGGGTGCCATTCCAGTCTTTTTAAGCGCCTTGGCCGCCTTCTTCAGATCGCGCTTGTGCTCGCGCTTTTTTCGGTCAATCTTGTGGCGCTGCTTCGAAGACATGCGCTTCGACTTGGAAGCCTTTACCTTCACCATCTTGTCTGCGAGTGGGTGTGTGGGTGGGTGGGTGTGTGAGTGGGGGGGGGGGGGCAACAAAACAGATGCCGTCAAGAAGGAAAAAGAAGGTCACTCCACAAGACGATGGAGAGAGTAGCAAAACGATGAGCGTTTCCAAGCACAAGGACGAACATGAAAAGCTGCACCTTCTGGGATGGAAGAAACCGTTGGAAACTACACCGCGCTAGTGTGTGCGCAGGTCAAGGATGCTGTCGCTGTATTCTGTGTGCAAGGGGGTGTATGCGCGCGTGAGGGGCCAACAGCGCACGGGAGCTTCCAAAGCGTACGCACAGACGCCCTCAGCGTCATAGTCAAGATAGTCGAAAACGAAAAAAAAAGAAGGCAAGGAGGATTTCAGCGCACGGAGAGGAATCATGCAGGTGAACTTGCCGGTCACGCGATCCACTCTCGCACCGTCCGTGGTGAGTTCGCGTGCAAAAGCGCCACTGTGCGACGGTTCGCCATTACAGGAGAGCGCCTCATCGACGCGCGCGCGCGGCAAGAAGCGGGTGAGCAAGTCTGTGGTGAGAAGTGGGCGGAAGCACCATTTTCATTCCAAGCAAACGCGCTGCCCTGCGTTCTCCTTAACCCCCAACACGCGCCAGCAGCCTTCGCTGTAGCGCGTGGCTTCCATGCTGTGTCTACATCTCCCCTAAGTAGAACCACGAGAGAGGAATGACAGCTACCCTCGACATTACGGCGCCTTTTTTTTTCGAGCTCTCGTTGTGTTTCGTTCTCGATACATATCTTCGGCGCCCCCAGGCGTGTTTCGCTACTACTACTGCTACTAGCTACCTTCCCTGAATGCAGGAAAATCCGCCTTCTCCTCTACGCTAGATGGAGCAACCCTCCAGTATCTCTCACCTCCCCCATCCCTCGGCATCCCTAACGGATACAGAACCCAGCCTCGTCTCCCAGCCGCGTGCATGGGGTCCACTGGTGAGAAGAAACTCGTGCGAGCGAGATTCTCCAAAGTGGAGAGGGGAAGAGAGAAGGACGGAACTTAAAACGAAAAAAGAGACATAGGTGTGCCGCACCGATGGAGCGCACGAAGAAAAGGAACGGTATCCTCATGTCTCTACGCAAGTCTATGCAAGAGTGGGAAGGGGAGAGGCGAAGAGCCGGTGGTGCGCGCTCCTCAGCGGCTGCGGGTGACAGTGAGCGACGTATGAGAGAAACGAGAAGTGCAGGCTTTGCTTTGTTGCCTCTGTGGTTCTTAAGATACTCTTCACCCACTAGATCAGCTCGAGCAGCTCCTACTGATAATGTGCTCTAGCGCCCCCAGCGTCAGCATGCAGGTCCCTCTTCCCGCCTTGCCTTCAACCTTCCACATCAGCAGCGTACTCCCTTTGCAGGTAAGTCGTCACACGTAAACATCCCAGTACACGCGGCAAGCTACTACTAAGCAGAAACACAACCATAAGGCACAGAGCCTGAGGCATGAAAGACACAAGGGGGAAAGAAAACGACAAAAAGAGGGAAACACAAGACGCCTGCCCCAAGGCGGGGCATCAAACCAGTGCCAAGACACAAACACACCAGGAGACGTACAACGTCCAACAAAATATATAAGCAGCGCTAAAAAAAAAATGCAATAACAGTGAAAAAAAAAAACGATGAAAACAAGGAGCATTCTTCAAGCATGCAGGTGTAGCAACGTGGATTTCACCCGCCCTCTACGCAGCCGCTGTCGCGGAGGCGGCGGCGGTGGCGACAGCGCAGCCATTCAGACCAAGCTGCGGCTGGGCAGCGCAGTCAGGGTAAATAATGACAGGCACCTCAAACCGGAAGTTGGTGAAGTCCGCCGCGGCAAGCCGCCTTTGCACATCCTCGACAGACATCTTGCTGAGGTCGCAACCCTTCTCGATCGTCTGCCTCATCTGGTCTGCAAGCGCCACATCCATCACGCGGTTCAGTGCACGGTACAGCTGTACCATTCGCGGTGCTGCGTAGCGGCGCTCGGCGCTGTCTGGCGCACGGAAGCGCTCTGGGCGGTTCACATACTGCTCCCACTCGGCAACGATGCTGTCGAAGTACGCGTGTTTGCCGTCAATGGTGCCGCTCTGCACCCAGCGCTTCATCCGCATGCACCGCTCGTCCCACTTGTGGCGGCGGTCGTAGTCGAAGTCCCTATGGTACCACGGGAGATTGCGCGTCTCCGGCACGTCGGGATCGAACTCCGTGTAGAAGTCAGCCCACGTCTTGGCCATGGGGTTACGCGTCTTGTCCGCCTTGATCTGAGTGAAGACGCTACTCGTATATATGGCGTAGTTGCAGTTGTCCGAGATCCACTCGTTGAAGAGCTTCTCTTGAGTCGCGCCGACGGGTACCTTGGCCCAGTTGTATTCCAACGGCGCCAGCAGGTAGCGCAGACGGAAGTAGAAGGCGTCGGTCTTCCATAGGCGCGGGTTGGGCATCTCGCGCATGGCCTGCTTCAGGTACTTCTCGTACTCCTCAAAGCGAGTAGAGTAGAAGTCGTCGTCCTGGTACGCCAGCGTGCGCTCCGCGTTGATGCGATTGGATTCAGGGCTGCTCTCGCGGATCAGGTATTGAAATAGCTGCTCGCGGTTGTGCGTATACAGATCCTCCATGGAGGTCTCCATGAGCGTCTCAATATCTTTCACCATGCGGCGGTAGCCGCGACGGTTCTTGCTGGCGTAGTGCTTCGGCTGGTTGTAGCCGCTCTCAACCCACCCCTGCATCTCGCGCCGCGCATTCTGCCGGTCAGGGTCGACGTTCTTGATGTACCAACCTTCGTAGTCAAGATTCTTCTCCCAGTAGTTCGTGCCGTCGGCTTGCCCCTTCTCAAAGTAGCCCTTCGAGGCTGTCCAGGAAATCGGGATGCGGCCCGCAATCTTGGTAAACTCTTTCTCGCACTGCTCACCTAGCCACGACCAATGACCGTTGTGCGGGCCTTCGCGGCGCTGCTCCTCGCCGTTCCAGAACTCGCGTTCACTATTCATCAGGCCTTCCTCCTTGGTGTACTGCTTGCTTAGTTCATCCATGCTCTCGTGTTCGAAGTACTTTTCGATGGTCGCGCGGGGGCGGCGGAACATGATAGACTCCTGAAACTCCATCCAGCCGTTGTGAAGCAAGTGCCGAATCGCGTCTGGGTCTTTCGTGTGCTGGTTCTGCAAAAAGCGGAGGCGAATCTTGTCCTTCATCGCCGGAAGAGGAACGAGCAGCCAGTAGTAGTGCTTAATCATTGGCAAAGACTTGAGGATTGTGCGGTAGAGAGACATCGCAGCGGCCTTCAGCTCCCAGTTCACACCAGCGTTCGCCAGCAGAAACGTACTTCCTTCGCGGCGTCCAGTGACTGAAAGGAACTCCATGTGGGGATGATGGTCCTCAATCGGCGTTTTTGGCAGGACATCGCGGTAGTCTACACCCTCGACAGCGGGGTCCCGCTTGTAGCCGTGGTATCGCATCGCCGGCGGACCGCCGGTGAAGTAGGGAGCCTGATCAAACTTTCCTAAAGATGTATTGAACTCAGGTGTCTTGATGTTGTCAGATCGGCCATGAGGCACGTCGTACGTTGGTGGCTTGAGAGAACCCACTTCTTCAACCTTGTTGGGGTACTTTTCCTCGCAATAGGTACTGGAAGGCTTCTCAGCATAAAGCCCAGGCGCGTTGTCCATGCCCGTCGCGTTGGGAATGCCCCCATCATTCGTCTTCGACGGCCCAGAGCTGGAGGAGTTGAGGCGCAACCCTGCAGCCACCACACGCAGCGGCACGCACTGGCGCCGTAACATTTTGCTTTGGACGAGACAGCACTGCTAAAATATTCGCAGCAGGGGATCAATGGAGTGGGGAAGATGGTCAAGTGGTATTAATATGATTAAGGAGTAACAAACAAAGGTAGCGGCAAACAAAACACGGGAAATGAATGCGAAGAGCAGGGAATCTTAGCAAGCATACTCAGAAACCATGAAATGTACAAGAGACGCAAAACGGCAGAAACAATAACGCTTCTTTTGCATGGGTGTTCGGGTATAAGCTCACAGCAGGATCATGAGTACTCGCCAATAAACCGCAAAGCGAGGCACTTTTCTTTGTATCTCTGCCGCGCGCTCGAACAAGCGCCCCTTTGCTCGCTTTCATAACTGTTTTATTGCCATTATTACTAGAGCTCTTGAGAACCGCTGCTGAAGATTCCAGGATGAGGTTTTGTATGTTTTTTTTTGGGGGGGAAGATGAGCGACTAAAATGTACGCATTCATTTGAACGTGTGATTCGATAAAGAGAGAGACACGGCGACTTTTTGCGTGAAGCTCCCCGAATTCGTTTTGCGAGTCGATGGGAACTGCCTTAGGACCACCGAAATGCACCGCCGGACACTGGATGCTGCCAGCATCGGAAAAGCGCATGCAGTGCGTCCACGCAAGCTGAAAACACCGAAAAACTCCGAACCATTATTTGGTTCAAAAACACAGTCGAGACGTCCGACCGGCCAAATAATACCATGCTTGTCACCGTACCCCAACTAAGATTCTGTTGCTTGAATACGCGCAGCGCAAGCGTAGACGGCCTACACTCACCAAAAGTACAGTAACCGGGAAAAAAATTCGCGCTGAAAGGCAACTGCTTCTGCAGTCAGAGTGTGGTATGAACCGTCGATGCAGAAGAGGGAAAGGAAAAACAAATCAAAAACAGAAAGAGCTAACAGCAACGCTGACTGTGGACGGCCTCTTTGCCTGAATAGAAGTCGCAATAACGCGTGGTAGCTCTTAGTAATGACATCACTACCATTGCTACTTTTCACGACCAACGACCTGGTGACACTCTCCCGGCCTGGTTCGCTCTCTCAAAACGCTGCATACTCCAGAGAAGCACATAACAGAAAATCACGTTCGAGTTACCGGCGCAAGATACAAGAACCCTTCACATCTTCAGCGCCGTCTCTCGGCCTTTTCTTCGGTGGATTTTTTTCGAAAAGAAGGAGTCTTCCAAGTCAATATGGTGTGCATAGATATTTATATCCTTCTCCATGTCGTCGCTTCTTTCACTTGTTACAATACAAAGCTAAACTGGCGCTCTGCCAAGTAGGAGCACACATGCCTTCGTATCAGTTTTACTACACTTTCCATCGCACCGTGGAAGTCTTCATGTGAACATAGAAAAATTGCGACTTCAAAAGAGGCAATGAAACCCTGCCTGTATGACAAACAGAAAACCAGTGGAACAATAAGGATACGGTACGCTGATCTTCATCGCCCTCTGTCTTTGTAGCCCCGCAAATCATTCTTTTTGTTGGTTTAGCACGACTAGCAAGCTTTCATGTCAAATGACCCCATTACGCGAATTCATTTGGCAAAAGTCCCTACCCGGAGCCGCACGATTGAGGTATCGCAGAGCGGCCGAAGCAAGGTTAGACACGTATAAAAAAAAAACTAAAAGTCGAGTGTCCTGTAGCCTCAACAGACGAAACTCTTTGCCACCACTCGCCCCCTTTTTTTCACTCTCGAAGCTTTGGGGTGCCAATGCTATGGGCTTATGTGCCACTGGCTGCATAAAAGCGATGTTTCTGCCTATCGAGCATACTTGCTTCCACAATCCACAGCGAAAACGCTGTACATAACAAACACAACAGGGGAAAAAGAGATAACAGTGTCCTGAAAAAGCAAAAGAAGGTAATACATAGAAGGGAGTAAATGGCTTACTTGACACTTGGCAAAGTTCATTCAACAAGGAAAAGACTAAAGGCTGGATTGTCGCAGCATTTTAACAAAAAGTGCTTTTCTCTGCGGTAATGGCACCTCGTCTTCGTCAGTGTTTGAGACGGAAGCAGATACGCAGCTCTGAGGAGTTCTCGAAGCATGAAACAAAGCGCATAAGTACAGCTATACCAAGGAGCAGAGGAGGGGCGATTTCGCCGATAAGATAATGCACGGCAAGAACTCCAGGAATGCTCTGCACAGCTTGTTACTGTCTTTCCTCAATAAAGAAACTCAAATCGACACGTACCCGAGAAATGCAAAAGGAGAGATGGACGACAAGAGGCATGAGAGAGAAAGCTTGATTCGATCAGTGACCGAGTAAGCATTAAAGCAGATGATTCTTGGCGCCGTAGAAAGTTCTGATCCCTCCGCTACTTGAAGAGCCTGTGTCCACTTTCGGTATGCAGAAAACAAATGACAAGATCAACCAGCGATCCGTCTCACCGTCAAGACACTGGTAAATGTACGACAGAAAGACGCAACGGAGCAGTCGGCAAAGATGAAAAGGCCAAACCAGAAAGTGGAGCAAGGCTTTCGCATCGGCAGCGAGTTGTTGCATTCGAGCCGCTGGAGACAAGCATAGCATGATTCAATCCCGGCACTGAAGTGCTAGAAGCCAACAAAGGTAATGTGATACGGGCTCTACTCTTTCGACTCACCAAGCACATCATTGAAAACTGGGTACAATGAAAACGAAAGCAGGAGGGGACTCCTAATACTTGAGAAATTGAATGCAACACAAATATGCAGCTCATGCTCGCTTTCCCGTTGTATGCCCAAAACCCAACGGTGAACTCTGGGTTGACATTGAGCAAGGATAAATGCTCTTTTCAGCAGACCTTGAGCAAACAGGTAAATGAAAGTCTCAGTCTGCATCTTTAAAGGTGGACAGAATGCTTCAAGGTAGCAAAAACAAGAAAAAATGCACATATATACATGCAGAAGACAGAGTCTAGAAAAACATGGAGTGCACGAACAACAGTTGATTAAGGGCTTTCAGCCAGGCACTTCACTGGGACGCGCGGCGCGCGGGGGAGTAGGCACGCTTTCGTGTGCCTTACACACTGTACTGTTCTTTCGCCACACCAGCAAGCGTCCAGGCGAAATCGTCCTTACAACAGCTATAGTTTGTCAGCCGAGCACATCAACAGACAAAGAACCTTGCTTGGCTTTTAGCGAACAACAAATGGAGTACCAGATGTCGAGAAAAAAAGCGAGGTAATCAACTTACAGCTCCAAAGCTGCTTCAAAAGAAGGGGAGAAATGATAGTAGTACCCGGAGAGCATCACTTCTCAGTGCGGCCCACCGAATAGTTTCAAGCACCTGCTAGTCACTGACTGCGGGAAGTGGCGGCTAGCATGCCGGTCAACAATTCTCGATGTCGTTGAGAGGCGAGATTCAATTTAACTAACACCCAGCGCTCCATCAGTTCGTTGCCGTGCAGCGCCATCACCACTGCTTCATCTCGCCCTACCCTCGGTTTGCGAAAAGAAACAAGAACACAGCATGGCCTTTGACAGGTGAGATACCTTGGACTTTCCGGGAGTTGCTTGATGCAAAACAATCTTCCAGGGACACAGGAAACTCAAGCTGGAAAAAAAAAGCAGTGGTGTCTTACCACCATTCACGGCATCCATTCTTGATGGCCGTCGATTTCCGAAAGCTGATGTAGCGGAACACACGGGGCGCATGATTGAAACACGAACGCGGCTCACAAAATACTCCACACTAAAGCACTGAGCAGCCCGCTCGCTTGTCCTTCCTTGCGTGCCAAGAGTGTATGTTATCTGCGCACTATATAGACTAGGAACACTTGAGGACAAGGGAGGGGGGGGTGCGAAGAAGCACTGAGCGACTCTCCTTCACGCAGACAGAGTGTAAGACGTTGCGCTCAAGGTTGAGAAAAGGGGGGGGGGCACTGCTTCCTTCTCCAAGTTTGGCATACCTGTACAGTAGAGGCACACTGACAGGAAACTGTTATAAACCGCTGTTCAGGGGTGAAAACGCAAACCTCTACAGGTTTTGTGGACGCTAAACTGTAATTATTTTGTGAGACGTTCTTTTGCACCGAAGTGAAAGGCTCAGAAAAACATGTAGTGATTCTGAAGTTGTGCCCCAATCCTGGTCTTGTTTTCTCCGAGAAGCATGGTGGAGACTGGGCAGTTCGTTTCTTCTGTGATAGAAAAAAGCAAACGGTGCTTTCTTCCTCTTGCAACGGGAAGCTAAAACGTAAAATTTGTGAGCAGGTACTCAGAAAACTCTACTAAAAGCGCATGTGAAGAATACACTGACCATCCCTACGTCCATGCAGCTGATGGCCACACTGCGTATCTCGAGTGCGTAGATGATAGTAAAATGAACATCGTTCTTTTTCAGATGTTCTCTAGCAGCTGTGAAAGTTCTACCGAGAGAGATCCTGCCAACGCTTTGCAAACCCTATACTTTTTTGGCTCCCTCAGGGAAACGGGGCTGAGGGATGGGTGCTAGGATATAGTAGCTTATTGGGTTAAGTATTGCATTCTGCACTAGCGCACCGCAATTGCTGGCAGGCCTGCTTTTGTTTTTACTGGCTCCTTCGCTCTGGATGTTTAATGAATCACAGGAGCACGCGAGGCAGAGCGGTGCGTTCCACTTACGGCAAGACCCTCTTTTTCTGTGTTTTCCGCGGCGACATTTGACGGAAGCACAAAACCAAGCTGTCTCTTCATGGCAGAACTCGACAGTGTTTTTTTTTCACTAATGGATGACAAAGTGAACACCGAGACGGACAGCGTTCCGCCTGCTGGGTTTATTGTATGAGTGCCAGTTGAATAATGAGCTTGCAGCTCGGCGCTGCATATCGGAAAGCGCGAAGCCACAGTCATCTGAGGCTTGGAGAGATCGTTCTAGCATCAAGATGGCGAAGTGACGAAGTGTCCAGGGGAGCAAAGGCGGTCTATCAAAGTTGTTAGCTCAGCGGACAGTCAATCTCATCTTTGACGCTCCATTTCGCTTTTGTTTTCTGCAAGAACGGAGGAAAATCCTTTACTTCGCCGTTCACCTTTTCCCCCTTTCGTATGATTTTTTTTTCGTTGAGCATGGGAGCACATAAAGCGGTTCGAAAAAGACTCCGAGAACGAAGCTCGAGTCAGCTGCACTGGAGACTAAGTGTGCACAGATCTTTGTTGGGTTAATACTCAGACTCGAATGGTTTATTTTCTCCATTATTCATGAAATTTACTGTGGTGAAAGCCTCCCATAAACGAGAGAAATTGTTCAGTTTAGTTCGAGTCGGTAACTGGCAAAGCGACTGGTTCGGACTCGCTACCTCTTTCTCTATTTCAGCGCTACAAGATAAGCGGTTGGCGCAAGCGGTCACCATTGTCAAACTCATTTGTAGACACCAGTGATGTGTCTCCTGTTTCTTTGAGAGCATAATGTGCTTGACCGTCTTTCGCGTGATGGAAAGAAGTGCGTGGTGGCTCACTGTGGGCGCAAAAAGAAAAAAAATAATGGTCTGCAGCAAATGCGAAAAAGTATACTTGTATCTACACTCTAATCGTTTGGACTGCGAGCTGTTTCTGTTTTTTTTTTCTAGTCGGTTGAGTAATAATCGCAGTTCTAGCTTCATTTTTTGAAGGCCTTTTCTTTTCCTGGAAAGGGGATTCAATGAGCACTATTCACCGACAGTCGAGGCGTTGAAAGATATGTAAAATTTGCTTTTCAGTTGTACATATAAGGTGAGCTGCTGGTTGGGGACGTGTAATTATCTTTGGTTTTGCATATTTTCCTTTTCCACTGACAGCGAACGTGTGCTCGCGACTCTAGAAGCACGACAAACCATGCCTTTTTCGCTCTTTTAATATATGGGTGTTGACAATCAACGAAAGCGCGAGAGGCGCAACCGTTCAGGTCACCTGCCTTCTCCAGTTCGGATCTATTTTTCAGTTCCTGATCACACGTTAATGACCCACTTCTCCACGCCAGCGCAGAGGCACGTGTGACTGGTAGAGAAGAAAGCAGTTTTTTTTCTGCTTCTTTTGTTTAGCAAATCGATTATACGCTGGGCCTTCTCATGGAGGATATTTAGAAATCATTGCGCTGTAGCATTTATTCAAAATATTGCTTCACGTGTGAGAAAAGCAACAAAAAGCTGCGTTTACCCCTTTTCGAGTGGGTTCAAGTCACTTTCATATTAAGGCATTCCAAATTTCGCTACAGCATGGGAGTGTAGGGATGTGTCGGTAGTTTAATGTCATCGACGAGGCCGGGTGTAACTTTGGCTTCTAAATGCCGGAGCTCTGCGCCAACTGATCGAAGAAGGCACGGGCTTCTTGAGAGCCGAGGTGGCGTCCCCATCTGTATGTGACTATTCAAGGAAAAAGTCGAAGAAAAAAGACATTTCCATCCTTAAGATAGTGTTTCAGCTTGCATACAAATTGGGCGGTGTACTGAGTTTACGGATTATAGAAATTCTGGTAGTATATCATACGATGCTCTTGCTTTCAATGCTTACATGCTCCAGTGACGCTGAAAACATATTTTTTGTCCCCAGTCTGAACGGTCTCTCTTTTGCATTTTTCTGGTCGCCTCACTCATCTTGCAGCTTTTTCTCGTTGCACCCTTTTTGTCGGGGAAAAAAGAAAAATATTCGGCTGCAGTGTCTCAACGCAGTCTCAGTTTTTGTACTGCACAGGGGCAGGAGGTGGCAGCTCTGCAGTACTGCACGTGACGCATGCATATGAAAGACGGTCTTTGACCCTATGAGCACATTTTATTTCGCTTTCAGTGCCCGACTATTGGTTACCGCATCGTTCGCATGTGCTGTTCGTGTCAGTTCTGCCGAGTTTTATGTTTTCAATTGCTGAAGTGAAAGCACCGATGAGTACATGTATGTATACATGTTCTGTCGCGTGCTAAAGTAGAGAAATAGACAAGCGAAAACGCCATTGTATAACCTTCATGGCTTTTAATCCCTGCCCTCTGCGCGTGTCATCACAAGGGTTGCAAAGCCCCTTTTTTGCTTATAAGCTGATGTGGCCAAAAAAAAAATCAAGCGATTGCTTGTGTCATGTTCCAGAGCACTATGTTGAGTACTAAAACAAGCTACTATGCGTTTGTCACCAACATCTTTCGCTGTTTCTGTTCGCTATGTACAGGACAAGCGATACGCTGATGTATTCATCGTGTTCAATTCCTCTCATAACAGTATGATACTCTCCGCCCTCACCTATCCTCGTGTCTTTTCATTTATTATGGGTCAAGTGTCGCAAGCATCTGAGTAGTCAAGTTGCCTTTGACATTGAGATTTCGCTTAACCGCATTTGCGCTGTCCCGGGTATCGATCTGATCGTCAACGGTAGTTATTGCTGCACACGTTCTGTACCTTTTAGGCGATCCTGTGGGCTTTGTCTCAGTTAGGAAACGGACTCCAAGCACTAATTTGCATATTTGCGCATCGCACATGAGCGAGGATTGGCCCCAGCACTTCCCACCGAGGGGAACAGTGCCAGATGCCGAGGTGTATGATCAGTTTATCAGCGCGTCCACGCTGCAGTGGTGGTACGTCAATGCGCACCTCACAGTGAAGGGTGAGGACAACTCGTCCCTGGCGTTTTTTGCTTCCTTCTTCAGGCAGGCAGGGGACAACTGTCCGACAGCCGCTACGAAGTACTACGACGCTTGTGTGTGGGCCCTTATCGACTTGAAAAACAAGAAATGTTATGCGGAAAGTGCGCTCGACCCCGAGTCAATCGACCAGCTGAAGCTTCGCCTTGATCCGGCAGTGATGGGTCGGAAGTTGGAGCACGTGGAGGTCGCGCTACTGGAGCTTCTCAACAAGGGGCGGGTGCCGCGTCCAGACCGTCTCTTGAAGAGGAAGGCAGTTTACACACAGCATCCCTTTAGCATCGCACTGGACGACAGCTGCGTGATGACGATTGCACAAGAGGGATCAGCGCGGCGCTATACTTTCTCACTGACGAACGCGGCGGATGATGTTCACGTGGAGGTGTGCTTGGAGACGCAGCAGCAGCCAGTGTTACATGGAAAGGACGGCTGTGTGAACGGCATGTACTACTACTACTTCCCGTCGATGAGTGTGACAGGGTACGTTGTGGTGAAGGGTCTGAAGCGCGAGGTGACAGGCTTGGGGTGGTATGACCGTGAGGTGGGGGGGTCTACCGCTGAAGTCGATAGGGAAGCCAAGTACACTTGGTCGTGGCTGTCTCTTCATGCCTCGAACATGTCGCAATTGAGCATTTTCTATATCTCAGGTAATGCTGAAGATGAAGGGAAAGAGAGAGTTATCGTGGAGACGCGAGCGGATGGTAGTCGCCATTACCACGACGATTTGATCATGGAGACGAATAAGAGCTGGTCAAGCCTTGTTACGTTCATGCAGTATCCGTCTGAGTTTCGCCTATGCTCGGCGTCGATGGGACTGGATGTGACAATACACACGGCCTTTGACGCGCAGGAGATCGGCACAGTTCTGGTTGGCGGTGCAGGATTCTACGAGGGAGTCGTGGAGGGCAGTGGCGTGTGCAGCGGAGACGCCGTGACGTTGCGCGGCTTCTTCGAGTACAAGAAGAACGCCGCACCGTATCGCAACACGTCGGAGCTGCTGAAGTACGTTGGGTCGTACGTGCATGGTGCGCTCGAGGAGATTTATCCGCTGGCCGCGTCTGATTCTTGGTTGTCTGAGAATGTACTGGGGCGCTATGCGATGGATCGAGGGGCGCCTGCGGACAAGATCTGTGAAACTCTGTTCCGGCCTGTGCGCTCCATCATCGACCGTGGCGGCAAGTCGTGGCGCAGCCTGATCCTCGTGAGCTGCTGCAATGCGTTGTCTCGTCAGTACTTCGACTGCCGCCGCTACATTGCGGTAGCCGAGCTGCTGCACGTGGGGTCTCTGATCATCGACGACATTCAGGACAACTCCGTGGTGCGCCGCGGCGGCAAGTGTGTGCACGTGGAGTACGGCGTCGCGACTGCCATCAACGCTGGCAGTGCTTGCTACTTTATGGGGCCGCGTGCCGCCCGCATCCAGGACCTCCCGCCGGAGAAAGCCAGCCGCATCTACCAGCTGTACTTCGACGTGCTGCTCGCTGGGCACGCGGGCCAAGGCTTGGATATCTACCGCCTCGACTACCTGATGCCTAAAGTCGTAGAGACTGGCGATGCGAGCACGCTGTTCGATGCGCTCGATGCGATTCACACATACAAAACGGGTGGTGCAGTAGGAGCGCTCTGCTCCATGGCGTGTGTGCTCTGTGAGGCACCTACAGTTTTGTCGGAGGCTGTGGAGAGGTTCGGCCTCGCGCTGGGTCTCGCATTCCAAATCGTGGACGACGCGCTAAACATCCGCGGCTTTGAAGAAAATCTGAAAGAGGAAGCGGAGGACATCAAGGACGGCAAGATAACATACCCGACCGCCATCGCGATGGGTCGTCTTGAGGCCGCGGACCGGCAGACACTCTGGGCAATTCTGCGGAAGCCGACGAAGGAAGCGGCAGACATTCAGCAGGCAGTGGAACTTATCATGAAAGTTGACGCTACGTCGGAGTGCTTTCTGATCGCGCGCCACCGCCTTCAGGAGATGTGGAACGCCCTAGACCCGCTGCTCGAGGACTCTTTTCCGAAACTGCTGATGCGCACATTTTGCTCTTTCCTTGTGGAGCGCAAGTACTGAGCACGTCGCAGTTTAGCGGAGAGGCGTAGTGTCCCTGCTGCACTCACGGCCTGGTATGACATAACGCGCAGCAGCGCAATGAGAGCGAAGAGACGAAGTGGTGCGGTTGTTAAACGTCACAACCGTGCAGCCAAACCCCTCGTCGAATGGTGACTAATTCATCAATGACCTTCTTTTTGTTGCAGTATTAGTTTGTCCCCGATAAGGGGAATGCCTCAGTGCGTGGTATCCGCGGTCCAGTACCCCCACTCTGTGGGAAGGCCGAGCAGCCCCCGCCTCTGTCCGTGCCAAATGCCGAAGCACTTCTGCTGCTGATAGGGCCAGGCACTGACGGCGTGTGGGAGGTCAGAGCGACTTATCGCTACTGATGTTGGCGGCCGGGTGCTGGATGGCGCTGCGTCGGGGCGACCTGTGAGAGCGAGCATATTTGTGCCATCCGTATGATGGCTAGAGTGTGGGCGTGACTCGAGCGTATCTCGCCCGGCCCTCACTGCCCTGCTGGCGGGCCGCCTGTGTGCCACCCCGAGTGTGATGCGCTATGTGGGGAGCAGCATAACGGGAAGCGACTGTGAGGCAACCTGCTTGGTGGGCGGGGTGGGCAGAGTTTGAGGCAGAGACGGTGCTCCGATGACTGTGTCGGCGCATTGCTGTAACGCGCTTCTGGCGCTGCTTCGCACCCCGCGGAACGGGGGCCTGTGGCTGACTGTGAGGGGTAGGGTGGAGTGGTGCGGCGTTCCGCTCGTGCTGTATGGCGGAGACCGTATACGCCTCGAAACGAAAGCTTCGCCTCTCCGCCAACTCCTTTCTCGTCTGGGCCTGGCGCTCAATGGCTTGTGCTGCGGTCTTGTCTTTACGTCTGTTTCGCCTGTACGTTTTTTTTTCTACTGCATGGCTGCACTCGCTAGACTATCTGTTGCTCTAGTGTGTGTGTGTGTGAGCGCAGGAGTCGGCCAACGGTCGCCGTCCTTTATTGTGGGTCGCATTGGTCTGCTACACACTTCTATTTTCCGAATCCATACCAATCGTATACGATCGCAGTGGTTTTTGCTTGAAAGAGTCACACGTTCAAGCAAATGGGACCCTGCATGCTGCGCCTTGATATATGGTCACACCAGTACCGAAAGCGCTTCGTCTCTCGAACTTGATGAAATAGCGAGACAAGTGTCAGCCGTGATACGCTGCTTGTCGAATTTAAGCACCATATCCTTTGTTGGAGGCTTTCTTCCCACACGCTGCTGTCACGGGAGGTAGGCAGGAGTGTAATGCGGGTGGGTGGCTGCAGCCCGTACTCGACGCCACGACTCCACCCTCTCGTACTCCCCAGAATGTTTCCCTTACTTCGTCTTTTCTCCCACACCTGCTTGTCATCTTTTTTCATCTCGCCAATCGCGCATCGGACTTCAAAGCTCGTTCCGTTTGCTATCAAGGATGTCTGCCAACAATAACTCTGCGGCCGCCCCGAAGAAGGCGCGCCAGGATATGCCGAAGCTTGGCTTCTGGGAGGAGTTCATGATCAGCGGTGTGGCCGCTGGCGCTGCCAAGACGGCTGCGGCGCCGATCGAGCGTGTGAAGCTGCTGGTGCAGAACCAGGGTGAGATGATCAAGCAGGGCACGCTCGACCGCCCGTACAGCGGCGTGATGAACTGCCTGACGCGCACAGTGAAGACGGAGGGCTTGTACGCGCTGTGGCGCGGCAACCTGTCGAACGTGATCCGCTACTTCCCGACGCAGGCGCTGAACTTCGCGTTCAAGGACCAGTTCAAGCGTATGTTCAACTACAAGAAGGACCGTGACGGCTACATGAAGTGGTTCATGGGCAACATGGCGTCCGGCGGTCTCGCCGGCGCTGTGTCGCTGTGCTTCGTGTACTCGCTGGACTACGTGCGTACCCGCCTCGCGAACGACACGAAGTCTGCAAAGAAGGGTGGCGAGCGCCAGTACAGCGGCATGGTGGACTGCTACATCAAGACGTTCAAGACCGACGGCCTGGTAGGTCTGTACCGCGGCTTCTGCGTGTCATGCGTGGGCATTGTTGCGTACCGCGGCTTCTACTTCGGCTTGTACGACACGCTGCAGCCGATGCTGCCGGTGAACAACTTCATTGTGAACTTCATGCTGGGCTGGGTTGTGACCATCGTGTCTGGCCTGATCTCATACCCGCTGGACACGGTGCGCCGTCGCATGATGATGACGTCCGGCACCGGCAAGAACTACCGCAACTCGCTTGAGTGCTTTATGCAGTGCGTGAAGAACGAGGGCGCGGCTTCGCTGTTCCGCGGTGCTGGCGCGAACATTCTGCGTGGTGTCGCTGGTGCGCTGGTGCTATCTGGCGTTGATGCTATCAAGCCGTACTACATCAGTGCTCGCGCGGCGAAGAATTGAGGAGTGAGGGCAGTGAGGCGGGTGTCAACCCCCGGTCTCTTTCCGTCGCTATAGGACGGAGGATGAGAGGAGGGACTTGGGCGACTGCCGACGCTTTCCTTTGCGGTGTTCACTTTGTGGTGGTGCGTGTCTTGGGTTGTAATCCGGACCAACCTGATGTGTGCTCCCTGTGTTTTCGTGTAGTGTTTGGCGCCTCTTCTTGTGCCATTGTCTGTGTGTTGGTTTTCGTCAGGCATTCTCGGGTGTGAGATATGTATGAACTGGGTGAGCCAAGGCGCGGCACTGCCATCCCGATTCCACTGCTGCTGCCTAGTCTCTTTCCGCGTGCGTGTGCGTGTGCGTGAGCGAGGGAAATCGAGAGTGTGTGAAACAGTCAGAAGAAGAGGATGTGCAAAAGAAAGACAAGGAATGCAACACACACACACACACACACACACACACACACACACAAAAGGCGGGAAAAGACCGGTGGCGGGTGTGCTGTTGCCCACCAGAGCGGGGAAAAATAGGAAAGTAAGAGCGGGTATCTGGTCGATGTAATCATCGAGGCACGGGTTAGTTTTAGGGAGGAGAGAAACCATAATATGTAAAAAAGTGAATGACGTGTGTAGTCAAGTACGCAGGCCACACACGTATATCGGCGGAGCTAGGAAATAGATCATACGCATCTACCCACGCGTGTGTGTCGGTGTCTCTGTGTGCGATCTTTGGCAGCGCATATTGTCTCTTGCGCTCTTATTTTTCTAATGGGTCGCTGTCTTTTTTTATTTTTATTTTTGGCCGCCTCTGGTGCGTTTCTCTCACGGTGCGCAAGCTCACCAAAGGCGCTCGTCTGATGGGGTGCATTTCCGATACAGAGGATGGAGAGCGAATGAAGGAAAAGGGAGGACGACTGTGGGCGTTGTTTCTCTTTCGCTTTTTGTTGTGTAAAAAAAAATGATGGGCTTTGTCCCGTGTAAGGAATAGCGACGAAAAGAAGATGTGGAAGGCAATTGCAAACATAGTCATACAAGCACACACGGACACACGTGTCGTGATGCGTTGCTGTGGTTGGGAGGCATCCACGCATATGTGTTTCGTACGAGCACGTGCCACTGTATCTGCTACAGTGTTCATAGATGTGGTGTGGAGCCGGGAAGATGCGAGCAACGCGCAGCCACTCGGTCTCTTGATTATGGGGGAGGTGTGTCCATGCCGTCAGCTGAGTCCGCATGGCGTGCCTACGCCCGCTGAACTGGTGAAAAGCGCTCTGCCCTCCAGTTGCAGTACCCCCCTTGCAACCCTGAACTTTACCATCGCCGTCTCTCGTCGTTGGCTGGAACGCACGGAAAATGGAGTAGGCCATGAGATATTCTCATCCCCTCCCCCTCTTCGATTGCGAAATGTGCGCATGGCATGATGCGTTGAACACTTCCAAGGCTTCCTCGTCTTGCCCACACTCTTCTCTTCGTGCTTTTTTTGTCATGCCGAAATCGTGTGCATCAAAGGACTCGACAACGGCGGCGTCTCTTCACACAACGCACTCCACTTGTGCTCTATCGAATCCATCCCACACGCCTGCCTCGACTTTATTTCCGTCCTTCTCATGCCTGTCCACAGCAACACCCGGAGCCTCAATGAAGAGACGCGCTTACACATCAAAAGGCAAATCAAGTGAAACAATAAGTATTCTGTGTCGCTCTGCTGTGTAGTAGTTGACGTTCACTGGCATATGTGTGTGTATGTGCTTGCACTTGATCTACGCAAGGGCATCGCCATTTCCCTGTCTCTTTTTATTGCTGCTGTCATCCTTTGCGCCCTCTCTTCCTTTTCTCTTTTTATCTCAGCCTTGCCGCATAAGAATAGCCGCGCGGGTGGAAGCTGAGAGAGGACGCCTCCCGCTCTGTATGCGTGTGTCACTGGTACACACATAGGTATATGTGTCCCCCAGTCACAAGGACGCACACACACACGCACAAAGTCATTAGCATGCAGCGGCAGATACTGGCAGGCGCGGTAGTACCTTTTCTACTCTTGATTGATTGTTGCCCACCGGTGTTTCGCCCATCGCCTTCCCCTTCACCCCTCTCCGCGCCTTTTGAGGTTGGACGTGGGCGCTCTCTCTGTATTACTCGCCCTCTGCGCCTCTGCGTCAGTGCCGCACTTTGCTTTGCGCCGGTGCTTCCTCTTGTGTTCGGGCCCTTTTTATCTTTTTTGGTAGTCTCTCCCAGAGATGACAATGCACCCCTTACCACCATCAAAGAAGCTGATTCCCATGTTCGCACGAAAAGGAATGGAGGAAGCGTTTCCACGGCGTTCGCATCAAGCGCCTTCATCACCGCCTTCACGGCTCACGTCCCTCTTGCTTTCTTCTCACTCTTGGCGTTGACCTTTCCATGCAAGCAGGGCAGACACAGTAATCAGAGCTTGCAAGACTAAAGAAACGGGGAGAGGAGGAAAAACGCACGCCTGCTCACTTGCACATAAACTGCAAAGACGTCTCTTCGCGCTCGAGTGCGTCGACACATGGAAAGGAGCTCACAATGGCCAATGTCATGCGTGTGAACAGCTGACGCGTCTTGTGCGGCAGGTACACAGGCGTTTTTCGTTCTCGTTTTCTCTCTTAGGCTCGACGCAGCAGTGCCACAGGGCCTTCTGCCTCATTGCCACTCTTTCGCCATGGCGCTGCTTTCTTTCCAGCACCGGGGAGGGAGGAGGCGAGGCGAATGCTGCACGTGAACGCACCCGCAAGATAATTTCTAGCGCACCCCCAATTTTCTTTCTCTGTACATTTTGGCAACCCTGATGGCGGTGGGAGGGAACGCCTCAGTGCGTGGTATCCGCGGTCCAGTACCCCCACTCTGTGGGAAGGCCGAGCAGCCCCCGCCTCTGTCCGTGCCAAATGCCGAAGCACTTCTGCTGCTGATAGGGCCAGGCACTGACGGCGTGTGGGAGGTCAGAGCGACTTATCGCTACTGATGTTGGCGGCCGGGTGCTGGATGGCGCTGCGTCGGGGCGACCTGTGAGAGCGAGCACATTTGTGCCATCCGTATGATGGCTAGAGTGTGGGCGTGACTCGAGCGTATCTCGCCCGGCCCTCACTGCCCTGCTGGCGGGCCGCCTGTGTGCCACCCCGAGTGTGGTGCGCTATGTGGGGAGCAGCATAACGGGAAGCGACTGTGAGGCAACCTGCTTGGTGGGCGGGGTGGGCAGAGTTTGAGACAGAGACGGTGCTCCGATGACTGTGTCGGCGCATTGCTGTAACGCGCTTCTGGCGCTGCTTCGCACCCCGCGGAACGGGGGCCTGTGGCTGACTGTGAGGGGTAGGGTGGAGTGGTGCGGCGTGCTGTATGGCGGAGGACGGGCGCGGGAACAAATACACCTCCTCGCAACAGCCGCTTCTTCTCCATCTCCCATTTTTACCAGCTGCAGTGCGGTTCGCGCACAGAGTGTGCGTGTGTGTTCTTTGTTTTTCAGTTGCTTGTGACGATGTGCGTTCACCCCTGTCCGTCTCTACGTCCGCACCATTCCCCCGCGCGACGCCTCCGCAGCCCTCTCTTTCTCGGCTCGTTTTGTTCCTTTCCGCACTCCATTCTGCTTCACTGTTCTCTGTGGAATTGTTATTTGTTTTTGCTTGTGTTCTTGCTCTGCTGCAACAAGTTGTCTTCTTTGCGCATGGTGTGTGTACAAGGCGAGAGAGGTGGGGATGCCTGCAAGAAAACGTCACTTGTCAGCATCCGCTGAAAGCTACAGCAATGGTCTCTGTCAAGTCTCTGCCCCCCCCCTGTCGACCTGTACTTGCCAGGAAGTGCAGTTTTGTGGAACTTCCGGCTTTTGTGCATGTGCGTTCGCATGAGTACTTGATGTCGTTGAGATTGCGTCGAGCGCTTGCTCACACCAAACGGATTCTCTAAAGCTGAGCGTGTGCCGTGCCTCTGCGAGGTATGCGGCGAACTTGAGAAAGATCCGCACATACATGCCGACAGAGAACAAAAAGGGAACTGAAAGGAAACAGTCGGAAGCATAACTGCGTTCAAGCATTGTTAGGGTCAGCACGTTGCTCTTCTCCACCTTCACCTCTTTGGCAGAACTGATGGTCGGTGTTTCGTTTCTGCCGTACGTGCTGGAGACACCGCTTCATTACCGTTCTTTCTTTTCTGCGGAGGCTGCTGTGCAGCGTAGCCGGCAAGTGTTCATCACGACAGATACGTGGTGCTTCATTGTCTCCCCCGCTTTAGCACCTCGTTAAGTTCACTCTCATGTAGAATCACTCTCCTCTGCTATTCTCCCTCTTTCTGGCCCATTGGCCGACCCGTTGATCCCACTCACCCCACTCACTGACCCACGAATGTCGCCACGCATGACCTGCACCACCACATACAGCTCCTCTCGACTTCTTCTATTTTTCCCTCTTCTTCCGCTTACCACCGTTTGTCCATATTTCTTATTCACTTGTTTCACTATACACCAGCGAAGCCGCATATTCACAACCGCGACGAAAGGATGTCTGCCAACAATAACTCTGCGGCCGCCCCGAAGAAGGCGCGCCAGGATATGCCGAAGCTTGGCTTCTGGGAGGAGTTCATGATCAGCGGTGTGGCCGCTGGCGCTGCCAAGACGGCTGCGGCGCCGATCGAGCGTGTGAAGCTGCTGGTGCAGAACCAGGGTGAGATGATCAAGCAGGGCACGCTCGACCGCCCGTACAGCGGCGTGATGAACTGCCTGACGCGCACAGTGAAGACGGAGGGCTTGTACGCGCTGTGGCGCGGCAACCTGTCGAACGTGATCCGCTACTTCCCGACGCAGGCGCTGAACTTCGCGTTCAAGGACCAGTTCAAGCGTATGTTCAACTACAAGAAGGACCGTGACGGCTACATGAAGTGGTTCATGGGCAACATGGCGTCCGGCGGTCTCGCCGGCGCTGTGTCGCTGTGCTTCGTGTACTCGCTGGACTACGTGCGTACCCGCCTCGCGAACGACACGAAGTCTGCAAAGAAGGGTGGCGAGCGCCAGTACAGCGGCATGGTGGACTGCTACATCAAGACGTTCAAGACCGACGGCCTGGTAGGTCTGTACCGCGGCTTCTGCGTGTCATGCGTGGGCATTGTTGCGTACCGCGGCTTCTACTTCGGCTTGTACGACACGCTGCAGCCGATGCTGCCGGTGAACAACTTCATTGTGAACTTCATGCTGGGCTGGGTTGTGACCATCGTGTCTGGCCTGATCTCATACCCGCTGGACACGGTGCGCCGTCGCATGATGATGACGTCCGGCACCGGCAAGAACTACCGCAACTCGCTTGAGTGCTTTATGCAGTGCGTGAAGAACGAGGGCGCGGCTTCGCTGTTCCGCGGTGCTGGCGCGAACATTCTGCGTGGTGTCGCTGGTGCGCTGGTGCTATCTGGCGTTGATGCTATCAAGCCGTACTACATCAGTGCTCGCGCGGCGAAGAATTGAGGAGTGAGGGCAGTGAGGTTGTCATGTAACGTAATGCTTTGTGCTGACTTCCTCGTGGAAAGGGCGTTGGAGGACGACGGTGGTATCCGAAGACGATGTGGATCGACTTCAGTACGGTACTCCCTGTATGTCCCGACACCCGCCACATTCGCGCTGGAGAACGAAAAGCTACCTTCTCCACACCGCAGTTATTTTCTGTTCGGTTATCTTTTGTCTCGAGTAGTGAAGTGGACGAGCGCTCTCTTTCCTCTCTGGCTTCGAGGCCCTCCCTGAGGTGGGTGCCAGTGTGTATCTGTGTGGTTCTTTTTCTCGGGGCTGTGCACGCCAGTCGTTTTTTTTTTGGAGGGCTTGTGTGTTGATGCGCGAGTCCGTGTGCATCTCACGTCTCTCTCACCTTGTTCCCGCTCACATCTCCAAGGCACGCCGTTGTTTTTGCCGCTCGTGGTGTGTGTTGTGTGTGCTTTCCAAGCACTGGGATTTTTGGGGGAGGGTGTGCGTGTGTGTATGCGTGCTGACGTATCTCTCCTACGCGGTGGAAGTCCACCGGGAGCAATGTAATGTTAAAGGCGCAAGTGCGTTTGTGTGTGCGTGTGTGTCTGTGCGTCTGTTGATGAGGATCTAATATTTGCTACGTCTTGTTCCTCTCTCTCTCTGTCTCTCACATCGCTTTTTCTCTGCCTTCTCATTTTTCATCTCGTTTTAAACCCCACCCCACCCCACCGGGGCGAAAAGGAGCACAGGCAAAAAGAAAGTTCGCGACTTGTCTTTGGCTAACATAACAACACGCTCATTTTCCACTCTATTTTCGTTTCAGTCCGCCTCTTTTATTTTTGTGTTGATTTTTCTTACGCCCGCCCCTTCCCCATACGTACATGAGTCTATCTCTCCCTCTTCGCCCCCTCCTTCTCCATGCGCGTGCGCGTGTTCGCATCTGTGAGCTTGTGCCAGAGTGATGTTGGTGTGTATGTGTGTGTGCATGTGTTTGGCGTGTGTTTTTGTTTCGCTTGCTACTGTGCGATGTCATACACGTGCGTATGGTTGGCACCTTGTTGAAGGCGCAATGCTGCGTGTAGGTGCATATGGATGTATCTGCGCGTGCGTGCGGGCGAGTGTCTGCGGTTCAGAGTCCACGCTTGCCTTCGAGCGCGAATCCCACTGAGTGTTTTCGCATGTGTACTTGCGTAGGCTTGCGCGGCAGAGGATCTGCTTTTCTTGCGCCTCCCCTTCCATGAACGTGCAGGACCATGTCCGTCTTGTTCCTCATTATGCCAGACCGTCCGTCAACCCTCCTCCTTGCTCGCTCCGTGCCGCAGCTTTCGTCGCTCCATTTGCTTCTTGTCCGATTGCACCTTTTGTATGCGTGTCTCACCCACTCGCCCTTTTACGCGTTTTCGTCGTTTAATTGGCGCATTTCCGAGGGTAAGCGAGCGGTCCTCTCGAGCAACGAAGGCGCGCTTCCACGAAGAGGAGAACAGCGAAACGGACGCACCGTACAATCACGTGCATTCTCACGTGCCCTTCTTCACCACCCACTTGAGCGCACATGAGTGTGTACACAAAGGAACACACACGCTGACGTGCACGTACCACTCCTCCTCACGTTGAAGAACGGAAGAGAGGAGGAGCTACCTATCGTTTCTCTCCTTTGCCCTTCCTTTCTCTTCTGCTTCCACAGCATCGGCGCACGTGTCTGCGTGGGTGATGTGCGTACGCTTCTGTGTGTAGCAGGAAGGAGATGAAGACACTGTAGAGAAAGCGGAAAATGCACAGGTAAGCCGGGCTCTCACCACCTCACCTTCCTGGCGTCCCTTCATCGTCCTCACCGCTCCTCTCTGTGACCCCGTGGTACTCCCTCTCCACGTCTCCAATGGGCATGTGTACGGCATGGAAGAGGTCCTCCCTTGCTTCTCTCTCCGCTTCAGTGTAGTTGGGTAGTTTCGCAGGAAGAAGAAACAAAGAAGGCGGCGCGAGAAAAACAAAAGAGAGTACATCAGAAGACAAGAAGAGCGACGTGCTTGTGTGCTTTGTTGTTGTGTGCTCCTCATCGCCGGCGATCTGCACTTTCTTTGTGTGTGTGTCATGCGTCTTCCTCAGCCTCCCTGATTTTCTCTGGCACCACTTCACATTCCTTAGTCGCAGAGAGTCGCAGCTCCGCCTTTTTACCTCACCCCTTCCGCAAGCCGTGATGACACTGAACACAAACACGCACACACACTACATGTGCTCTTCTCTTTCTGTTTTTGTGTTCCTTGAGTGTGACTGAGTGTGATGACAATCGGCTATAAAGAACACAAGCAACAGCAGGAAACAACATCCGAGCAAGCAGCAACTCTGATGACGTGTGTTGACGCGACAGAGAAGACAGATGGGGTTTCATGCGCCAAAATCCGACACCGCGGAGGGAGATGTCTGTGAGGGCAACCTGCGAGCCCCTCTCTCGCAATGTGCGTATCTCCATTTATCCTCGGATTGGTGCGTAGCACCCCACCCCCCGTCTGAGAATTCTCGCCACTTCGGTCGGTGACCTCCCCTTCCCGATGATGCACGGGTGTTACCAGTTTCAGTCGCACGATATGACGCCGACTTGCACTTTCTGTATTTCTCCTACTGATTCTTTATCACTCCGCACCCCCTTGCTCTCCTCTTCACGACTTCTTGTTTTTCTCTCCTCTCTTGGGCGCCTTTGCATGTGTCGCACTTCAGAATTGTTCAGCTCGCAAGCGAACACAGCTACCGACATCCACTCACGTGTTTGTGTAAGCACCAACACATCACACGGACATATTCTTTTTTGCTTTTCGCATTGACAGCCGCACCTCATTTTTGCTGGGGTACTTCTGTTGTTGTACACACCCACCCACACACACACACACGACACACTGTTTCTCAGACAACTACTTCTATCAACGGTAAGCGACAAAAAATGCCGAGGGGAGCTATTCCAACGGGCCAGGACTGGGAGGAGCAGCGCTTCAACTTCCAGCAGCGCGGCAGCGGTGGCTCGGCGCAGCCTCGCAAAGTGACGGAGCGCGATGCTAACCGTGCAATGCAAAGCGGTCAAAACGTGCAGGTCCAGCGGAAGGAACATCAGCGTTTCAACCAGCAGACCGTCAGCGCGGGCGCGAACGCGAAGAAGCTCGACGAGGACAACGAGACGCTGAAGGTGAAGAAGGTGGACCCGCACCTCCGCGTGCGTATTATGAAGGAGCGCCAGGCTCTGAACTGGTCGCAGCAGGATCTCGCCCAGCGCATTTCTGAGCGTGTGTCTGTAGTGGCCGAGTACGAGAGCGGTAAGGCGGTCCAGGAAGAGCGAGTTATTGTGAAGATGGAGAAGGCGCTCGGCGTGCACTTGCGTGGCGCCAAGGCTGGCGAGCCGATGGGCAAGACTCGTCCTGCTCCGAAGGCTCAGGAGTAGGCGGACGGAATGAGGCACGCGCTCCTCTCTTTCCGGCGGCAGCAGCGCCCTGTCGGCTGTCGGTGACTGCGCACTGCATCACCCTGGTTCTGACCTGCGAGCTGGCGCGAGGGAGCTGAATAAGACGAAGGGCGAAGATATTGGAGAGAGTGACTATATGAAGCGTTCGTCTTCATCGAGTCTCTTCCTCATTGTGTGTGCGTGTGAGCGCGTGCATGTTGTGGTTTACACGAACAAAAAACAAGAGGAGGCGAGAACAGCGAAATGCGCGCACGAAGTCGTCATCAACGTGAACGGAGAAAACGAGACGAAAAAAAAATCAGTGGCCATTCGGAGACGAATAAAAAGTGCGTGATGACGCGCTGCTGAGGCCTTTCACTTCCCTCCGCTTTTTTTTTGTGGCCGCTCTCTCTCTCTACGTGGTTTTGTTGTTATCATTTCTCTCTGAAGATAAGCGAAAACCGTGCTCAGCGCCCCGTGGGTGCGTGCGCAATCATCGTGGGAGGTGAGGAGGCGCGTGTGCGAAGAGAGGAGAGGAGTGAGAGTGGGCGGAGACTTTTTGTGCGCTGGAGAGCGAAAGTGAAATTCTGCCTTCAAAGCGTCACGTACGAAAAAAAAAACACACGGAAGAGATTCGAGAATCTCGCCACCCCCGCCCCTGCTTCCTATTCCTCTGCTTGGTTTGACTGCAGGCTGGATGCGCACAGGCGATGTAATGGTAGCAGCGTCAGCAAAATGAACAACACGAGAGAAAATGAAGGACTCGACACCGCACGCTCCACTCATTGCCATATGTGTGTGCTTCTGTGCGCTTGCCTGCGTGCTCCCTCCCTCATCAACTCCATCCATTCGACTTCTTCAGTCACCCCCCTCGTCCCCCTCTCTTTGGTTTCTGTCGCATCATACCTTTTTGCTGCCCCGCGCACCTACTCGCCCTTCATGTACATTCAGCGAAAGTGCCCGTTGTTGCATTGCTCTCCTTTTGTTTACCGTTCTCCTTCTACTTACTCCCTCCCAGTATCACACACACACACACGCACACACACACATACGCACACGGACATACTTATCCCCGTGTGCAGGCACAGCGACATACGCCCTGACGGAGGCGTGCTAAACTGCGTACGTGTGTGAGAGGTAGTCATTCTACGTGGTGGAGGGGGGACAGTACGAAGGAGAGCCAGCAACAACATCAAGATCCAATCGAAAAGGACAGAAAGAGACATCGATCACCATCGCAACGCCTTCCCAGGAGCCATCATTAGCCGTCATTTTTTTTTGTTTTGCGTTCTCCGGCCTCACGTCGTTGTCGCTTTTTCATTTGTGCTCCCCTCCCTCTTCCTCCAACTACAGCGCCAACGTGGGCTCACGTACCCCTTCGCACACACACACACACACACACACGCATACATACGGAGGTAATCATCGCCCACTCCGTAGGCCATTTGCATGCGGCCTCCATCGAGTACAGCTCAGCTTCTCTCCTTCTCTCCAACACACGCATCGTACCCACGGCGGCCGTTTCGCTTTCTAATCCCGGTGTTTTTTTTGGTTTTGGTTGCTTGTCCACTCTTGTCGCTCCCCTTCTAGGGTAGGGGAGATGGAGCGCTACACGGTGATGGGCCAGTTGGGCGACGGCTCCTTTGGAACGGTGAGTAAAGCTCAAAACACGAGCACTGGCGAAATTGTGGCGGTGAAGAAGATGAAGCAGCGCTTCCACAGCTGGGAGGAGTGTCTGCAGCTGCGCGAGATTCAGTCGCTGCGCAAGGTGCAGCACCCCAACCTGGTGAAGCTGAAGGAGGTGGTCCGCGAGAAGACAGAGCTCTTCATGATTTTCGAGTACTGCGAAAAGAATATCTTTCAAATTCAGCGTCAGCGTGCCGATGAAATGAGCGGCACAGTGGCCTTTAGTGACAAAGAGATCCGCAGTATCATGTGCCAGACGTTGCTCGGGGTGCAGGCGATCCACAAGGCTGGCTTTATGCACCGTGACCTGAAGCCAGAGAACTTGCTCATCTCGGGCGACTTGGTGAAGGTCGCCGACTTCGGCCTCGCGAAGGAGATTCGCTCCCGCCCACCGTTCACGGAGTACGTGTCGACACGGTGGTACCGCGCGCCGGAGCTTGTGCTGCACTCGACGCACTACAATTCCCCCGTTGACATCTGGGCGTGCGCGGTGATCTTTGCTGAGCTCTACCTGTGCCGTCCTCTCTTTCCGGGTACTTCGGAGAGCGACCAGCTGTTTAAAATTTGCTCCGTTCTCGGCTCCCCGGCCCCCAATGAGTGGGACGAGGGGTACCAGCTAGCGCGCCGCATGAACATGCGCTTCCCAACTGTCGCGCCAACGCCGCTGCGCCACATCCTCACCACGGCACCGCCGGCGGCCGTGGACCTCATGGCTCAGATGCTGCGTTTCAACCCAGCGGAGCGACCCACCGCGACGCAGTGCCTGCAACACCCGTATTTCACCGGCAGTGGCGGCAGCTCTGCGCTGTACGCTGGCATCGCCACCGGCCAGCCGCACAACCCGTTTCAAATGGCCGCCAGCAGCGCGGTTGCTGCGCAGTCGATGTCGAATGTGGGCTTGACCAGCAACAGCAGCCCGCCACCAA
This sequence comes from Leishmania major strain Friedlin, assembly GCF_000002725.2. Taxonomy (NCBI): domain Eukaryota; phylum Euglenozoa; class Kinetoplastea; order Trypanosomatida; family Trypanosomatidae; genus Leishmania; species Leishmania major. The sequence continues at coordinate 45,471 of NC_007260.2, read as the reverse complement.
CTACCTCGAACGCGTCCCTCTTCAAGTACGCTAATCTGTTCAACCAGGGGAATCGCAGCCCGCTCTCTGTTAGCAGCACCTCTGCTCCATTTTCGGGCAGCAGTGCTCTCCAGGGAAGCGTGACTAGCAGCAACATAGTCCGCTCTGTAACAACACAGCGCAAGACTTCCGTTCCCAATGCAGCGGACAGCGACGACGAGTTCAACTTCTGAGACATAACGACACATTCGTACAGGTGTGCGCCCCTCTCCCCTGCTCATGTTGGTTTTCTTCTAGTTCCCCTGTGTGCGCGTGTTGCGTGAAGGGTGGTGTTTCTGCTTTTCCCCGCCTCCCTCTCGTGCCGTTCGTTGGCGAGATGCGGCGGATATTGTGTCCCTCTCCCTCCTCTCTCCATCACTATCATGTCTGTCGTTGTTTTCTCTTGTGGGTTTTCTTTATCCACATCTCTTCATCCTCTCTCCGTCCTGCCGCGCGTGCGTCTGTGTGTGTGTTTGTATATGTATGTGCGTGGACGATCGCAAGGGAGAATGGAATGGGAGACGGGGTACTCTGTGGATATGAGGATAGTGTGCCCCTCAGTGGAAGACTCATCAGAAAAAAAGAGCCCATCTTCTGGTACCATGTTTGTGTGTGTCTGCGTGCGAGCTGATTTACAGTTGCTGGCACTGCTGCCGCTGCTCCACCAGCTCCATTGACTATGTGCTTCACTATTTTTGGTGGTGTTTTGCTGATTTTTTCCTCCTTCGATGCGCTCACTGCGTCTACATCGAGAGGTCTCCCGTTTTCAGGCTTTCTTTCCATTGCTATCCCCGTAGCTCATTGCGGTACCTCGTAGACTGTCTCAAGGGACAACGCCCCCTCCCCCTCACACCCCAGAGTCTTCCCGTCTTTTTGGAGAGAAACCAACCCCCCCCCCGCCACGCCACGCCGGCTTGATCTGGTGCCACACTCCTTCCACGTCTCCCCCTCTTGTGTCTCTTCTAGTTCTCTCCTCGTTTTGCGTGCTCTGTTTTCTTTGACTTTCTCACTCTCGTCTCTCACTCACGTCTTTTATTCCACACTTTTCGTTGTTGGTTTCATGTGTATCCGCCTGTGAGTGCATCCGTTTGTGAGCTCAGTCCGATGTAAGCTACGCTCCTCTCCACGTTCGGTTTTCGCCTTTTTCCTTCTTCACCAATCCTTTTTTTCGTGTATTTCGACGTTCCTCATCGTTGACTCTCTCTCCCTCGCTCCTTTCTTTGTTGTTTTGTTTTTTCCCGGTGCTTGCCAGCTTTAGCACGTCGAAGACAAGGAAAGGCAGAGAGAGAGAGAGAGAGAGAACGGCGAATTCACAAGAGCGTGTGCGTTATATAGATGTGGTGGCTTGGGAGTAATGTTGGTGGTAAACCAAGTGGCGACGACTTTGTTCTCTTCACCTGTTTTCCTCACGCGGAGGGTGCGTGTATGCGTTTGTTTAATGTGGTGGTCGCTTCTCTCTCTTTGCTTCTCGACTTCGCTTTACTCTTTTCTGGTTCGGCACCTCTCGTCCATCTATGTGCTGCCGTTGTTGTGTTGCGGCAGCACTGCATGCAGCGTGCTGCCTGCGTACGGCTTCTCCCTTTTGTACTACTCAAATGTTTGCCTGTGCTGGTGTCCGTGGGCTCTATCTGTTTTCCTTTGATGGTTTCAGGCGTCGCAGGTGGAAAGCAGCACAGGGTCTGCCAACACGCACGCGCGCACGCACAGGTATAGAGGCGATATATACTTATATCGCCCCTATTTTTTTTTTTTTATCCCTTGCTTCGCTTCACAGAACCGTCAGCACGTGCCTTGGGAGATTGCATTCGAAACCTGCTAAAAGGGAACAGAAGAGATTATATGTGTAGTAGATCTCCCCATCCTCTCCTTTTCTGTGGGTGTTTGCTCGACTTGACTGCTCATCTTTTTCTTTCCTCATTTCCTTTATGCTTTGCCGTGCTCTTCCCAAAGTCTCCCACCGCCTTCGACGGTGCACTCTTCCATATTCCTCTGGGCCTCTTTGTTGTCTGTTTTGGAGCGCTCTATCTTTACCTCTTCCACGCTTGCTCTGCCGCTCTTCTGTCTCTTCTTCACTTTTTCGTTTTTTAAACTCGCGTTTTTCGTTGTGAGCAGTTGTACGTGTTTACTTGCGAGCATGATTTGGGTGCTCGCGGATCTGCCCTTCTTTTTTTCGTCGATCAAACCCATTACATTCCCTGATGGCGGTGGGAGGGAACGCCTCAGTGCGTGGTATCCGCGGTCCAGTACCCCCACTCTGTGGGAAGGCCGAGCAGCCCCCGCCTCTGTCCGTGCCAAATGCCGAAGCACTTCTGCTGCTGATAGGGCCAGGCACCGACGGCGTGTGGGAGGTCAGAGCGACTTATCGCTACTGATGTTGGCGGCCGGGTGCTGGATGGCGCTGCGTCGGGGCGACCTGTGAGAGCGAGCATATTTGTGCCATCCGTATGATGGCTAGAGTGTGGGCGTGACTCGAGCGTATCTCGCCCGGCCCTCACTGCCCTGCTGGCGGGCCGCCTGTGTGCCACCCCGAGTGTGGTGCGCTATGTGGGGAGCAGCATAACGGGAAGCGACTGTGAGGCAACCTGCTTGGTGGGCGGGGTGGGCAGAGTTTGAGGCAGAGACGGTGCTCCGATGACTGTGTCGGCGCATTGCTGTAACGCGCTTCTGGCGCTGCTTCGCACCCCGCGGAACGGGGGCCTGTGGCTGACTGTGAGGGGTAGGGTGGAGTGGTGCGGCGTGCTGTATGGCGGAGGACGGGCGCGTCGGAAACGAAAGCTTCGCCTCTCCGCCAACTCCTTTCTGGTCTGGGCCTCGTGCGTATGTGGTTCTCCTGCCTCCCGTCTCTCTTCGCCGTTTATGGGTTTCGATTGCTCTGGTGCCTCTGGCCTTTCCCTCTGTTGCGTTTTGTGCCCGGGGCTTCTTGTCACTCTTCCCACCCCCTCCTCAGCGATTTGCTTCACGTAAAGATGTAGCAGGAGTACCAACGGAAGGCGAGAACACAAGGTAAAAAATAATGACAGCGTTGAAGTGGTGGAGTGCTGCAAGCAAGTGTGAGCGCAGGAGTCGGCACCGCGCACAAACACACAGACATGACAAAGGAAGCGCGAAGGAGACGGATGATGTTCAACCGAGTTCAGCTTAACTGTGCACAAAATGTTTGACAGTTAAGAACACACACGCGATAGTAGCACGGGGCAAGAGCATTTTCTTATACCTTCATCGTTCATCTCACACGGGTCACCCCAACGGCAGGTCAGGGGGCCAGGGGCAGCACCGGCCCCAGCTCCTAACGTATTTTTCGGTGTACTTCCAGGTAGCTCCATGCGAGAACATCACAGGTGTCAGGAAGGGTGTGGGATGGGGGGCTACAGCTTGAAAACTGCGTCACCACTCTTTGCAGCTACTCTCACCGAAGTCGGCGAGTGAAAGCCCTTGTGAGCTACTCGCGATGGCGTCATCAGAGTCTCCACTTCCACCTGCTTTTGTGTGTTGCCGTGCACGCCCATTTGCTCTCCCTCACCACTTTCACCGTCTCTCGCTCCGTGTCTGCCTCTCGCTTTTGCATGCCATCGAGCCTTTCGTTTCTCTTGTCCACTGGCAGCAGATACAACATTACCCACTTCCCCGCCTTCAAAACTACGGCGTCGCGCAGGAAGAGTGCATTACTTTCGTTCCTCATAGGCGGATCCCGCCGAGAGGCGATTTTTGTATTTGTTTTGTCCCCCCTTTGTTTGTAGGAACAGAGGGCACCACGCAGGGCCGCGTAAGTGCTGATCGCTCCACGACAGCGCTGTTGTGTGAGTCGAACGGACACCGTCTAGCGCAGCAGAAGGCACAAGGGTCGTAGACAAGCACTCAGGCAGGAGGAGATCAACACAAGCAAGCAAAAAAAAATAAGCACAAGGGCTGCTGCAGGGACACGCATATTTGTTCTCTTCTCTCGCTCCCACACCCCTCTGCTGAACGCAACACTTGTCACGTGCGAGGCGTGCCTTTCCATTATCCACTGTACTGGCACACTTGAATGCAACACACGTTGCGAGGGTGAGCGACGACGTTCTTCGTTCCCTTTTCGACCTCTCGTTCAGGCGTGCGCGCGGGTGAGCGTGTAAGGAGGTCGGGGGAGGGGCACATTGTTTGCCCATCGGCGGCTGGTGCAGCGGCAGAGGCAAAAAAAAACGTGAAGAGTAGAGAAGCGGCAGCAAAGCGTTGGTGCTGTCTGTCTTCCGCGTTCTTTATGTTTTTCAAGGGGCTTTCGGTGACGTCTATGCAAGAAATCTTGCCTCACTGCTAAACACCACTCACAGACGCCCCACCTCAGCTTCCCTCGTTGTCTCTGCCGTCGCTGCACGTCTTTCTGCTGTTCACCTTAACACAGCACCGACATTCTCATCAAAACGAAGTCTTTCACTCATACACGCATCATTGGCCGTAATACTGCCGTGCTGCATCTCCCTCAAGCATATCTTTTCGCTATTTCTGATTGTGCCCCTTTTCTTGCACAGTTCCCTCCAGCTGCTGCGATCGGTCTTGTCTCTTTTTTTTTTCTGCCTTCCACGTTTCGCCAACGCGAGTTGGCGCCCCTTCCGCGAGAGACGGCAAATTGGGGAAGGAGAGGCGGGAGGGGCGTACTCTTGCCCGGGATCTCGAGAACCCTTCGTCTTGTACTGGTGTGTCAGCAACCGTCGCTGTTTTCGCTTGTCCTCTTTATCGCACCTTCACTCTTCGTTGCTGTGTGGCACATCGGGTAGAGCAACGTCGAGTGAGCGCGGGAGTCGAGACAGACACGGAAAAAGAGAGTGCAGCGCCTATACCCCGCCCCTTCGGACGCGTATACCCCCTTATGTTTGCGCTTCTTCGCTTTCACTCGTTGCCTCCGCCCCCTACTGCGGAGAAGTGTCTCTCTCTTCCCGTTCCCCTCTCGTTTTGAGTGTCTGCCATTATATCGACCCACCCACGTGCATCATGGCCCGACGCGCACTTGCTGCTCTGCTGTTGTTACTGTGCTGCCTGCTGGCGAGGAGCGAGGCTGCCCTCACCACAGTGTTTGGCGGCTGCGAAGCCGGCACATCAGGCTATGTAATTCACTCCTCCAGTGAGAACGACAAGGGGGTGCAGCACTTAATCGACAACGGCATCGCATTTGCTATCCTTCCTGCTACAGTCACCAATGGCGTTGTCACGTGGGAGAGCGGCGAGGTCGCTACGTGGATGCCGCCCGGCTTCCAAGCTCCGTCTGACGCCCATTACCGCCTCATCCTCCGGAAGAACGGCGCGTGGGCCGCCGTCTCCATGCCTTTTACGTGGAGTCACCTCTGCACCGACGGCCGCGAAGACGCGGAAACGACGACGACGACAACGCCAATACCGAACACAACGATGACTTCCACCACCACAACAACACCCGCACCGACGGCCAACCCTCACCTATCGTCGTCATCATTTCAATCAGAAGGCTCAGCCTCCAGCAGCTTTGCGTCGCCTATCACGACGACAACTCCGGCTCCTTATCCGACAACCTCCACCACCGCTGCGCCGCCGCCATCTTTGCCAACGGTGTCGTCGGTTATGCAGACAGTGAGGAGCGTCGTCTTCGCTGCAGTGCCGACGGTGGATGTGATGGATTTCACCTCGAATGTGGTCTACCTTCCGGCGACGGCGACCCTTGTGGAGAGCATGCAAGCGCTGCAGGCAGCGAGCACCGTGATCGCGGTACGGTTTGGTGCCACAGGACCCGTATCCGCTCTTTTCACGGATGCGACTGCCGCCTCCGTTTCGTTTCATGTGCCACATGAACTGTACAACGTCTCTGTGGTAACTTCGCATGCGCTGTCGCTGGTTACGCTAAACACCGCCGACGTCCTAGTTGTCGGCTCGCAGCTGCGCATCACACCGGTGCTGATCGCCCTTCAGCAGATGTCCATCGGTGTGGTACTGAGCGATGAGTCTATCCTAGAAGGCACGGATATCCTGGCGACGGTGCGCTTCGCAGGGGCTGGTACGGCGTTGCTGTATACCACGGACGTCTCCAAAGTCATCACATCCACGCTGTCCTTCTCGATGGTCAACAACGGCGCTGTCGGCAGTCGCTGCAAGCCGTCCCCCTCGTCCATCCCGTATTTCATCACCCGCTATGACGCGCGCTTCCTCGTGCCGAGCAACTATGTGGCGCGAGTGCACGCTGGCCGCAAAAGCGTCTGCGCTACCTACAACGGCAAGAGCGTTGTTGTGGCCCCCTTAGTGATTCAGGGCATCGCTGCGATGACCACGGCTGCCAGCTTTCCTGCAGCAGTGGCGATCCCGATCAGGCTGCAGGGCGGCACGACAACAGGCATCGCGAGGGGCGCCTACGCAGCTTTTGCGTCGGCGTCGCCGGACTGCACCTCGGAGAGAGCAAAAATCTCACTGCTTCCAGTGAGCTTCTTTACCGGCAGCAGCGACTCCTCCGCCGTGCCGGGCGCCGTCCTTGTCGCAAGCAGCGAAGTTCCCACTGGCAGCTACGTGTGCATGCGGCGCACCTCCACCAGCACAAAGTTTGCTGTAAGGTATCACGGCAAGCCGGTCACCGTTGCCGCAGCATCGATGCCGCCGGCGGCCGCCGCCACGGCACCCGTGCTAACCATCTTCAACGGCAGCTGTGGATCTTTGAACTTACTAGAGTTTGTGCGTCCGCCTGCCAGCACCGACGACATAGCCGCCTACTTGTCTGCTGTTTCAACTGTGTCAGAGGCCTACCGCGTTTTTCGCTTCGTGGCAGTCGAAGCAGGCGCCACCGCGGCGGGCAAGGCGGGCGCGTGTCGACGCTTCAAGCAGGAGGCAACGCGGGACGCCGCGAATGGCGCCATGCAATTCGCCTTCCCGCTCTACCTGCAGCAGACGAACGGTGTACTGTGCGCCGACGACGAGTACGTGCGGATTGACTACACGGTCGTCCAGCCCACGAACTGGCTGATGTCTATGGCTGGCGTCAGCGACTTCGCCTCCCGCATGTTGGTACTCTCTTCTGGCCCTGAGTACGACGCAGTGCCGCTTTCCGTGCGCAGCAGCCGCCTCGCTTCTGTCGGCTCCGGCACAGCGGTGCGTATCTCTCAAGACGGCAGCTGTGCTTTCGGCTACACTGCCCGCATTCAGTCGTACGACACTCAGCAGTACATCGCCATTCCAACGGCGTCTGTGGGCGTGTACACGCTTTGTGCCGGGCTGTACAACGAGACGGGCACGTCCATGTTCGTGTCGACCGGGTCACAGGTGGAGTTGGCGTCGTACGTGCGGGGCCGACGCAAGTGGATGCATGAAGCAGGAATCGAGAGGACGGAGTGGACGCCATGCGGCAGCGCCTCCACGTGTGGCCTTCACACGCAGCAGGCGTACGTCGAGGTGTGCAACGGTGCCGTTCGGCGCAACGTGTGGCCGCAGCGGTTAGATGGCGCCTTCGTGGGCTCCGACAGTGTCACAGTGCTCATGGCCGGCAACCTGTACAAGACGCGGGCGATTGTGTTGATGAACGGCGTCTACGTTCCGGTTGCGGCTGCCTTTGTGCACTGCCAGCAGTTCAGCTTGCTGCAGCTGTCCACCGACGACGGGGCAACGTACGGCCCGGCTGCCGTGGTACTCGGCAATCACCCGCAGATCGCGCTGAGCCCCGTCACGGATGTCTCCGGCGTTGTAGTGGGGTTTGTGCCGTGGAACGCGATGTGCGGCGGCGTGCACACCGGCGCGGATGTGATGGTAGCGCGCACGGCAGCCGGTGTCTCCGTGATTGACATGAGCGGGCTGCTGTTTGCCAAGACAGAGGGTTATTATGCAGTGTGCGTGCGCAACGGCGTCGCGTGGGCGCGTGTGACGGACACGTACATCAAAGTCGTCAATGGTGGCGTCACGGTGTACCAGGCCGAGGCGATCACCACCGGAGACGCGCTGGCGAACCAGAAGAGCATCCACCTGTACCAAACGCAGACGGCGACGTGGGGCGTGGTGGGCACCTTTTCTCCCTCCGTGAGCCTCCTCTTGAAGTTGGTGTGGATGGACTCCACGTGCACGATAGACGCGGCGTACACGGCAGCCCTTCGCTACATCTCCCCCAGCAGCGCCAATGTAACAGTCGAGGCGTCGCTGATTGCCGCCGCTCCGGCAGGCGTGGCATCACCGACACTGTACCCCTGCTACGCGGCGAACACGTTCGGCAACACGGCAGCGCCGATGCCGTTTGAGGAGCACCGCGGTCGCTCCATCACGGTCACGCAGCTCACCCTCTCTTCGCTCTTCTATCTCCCGTACCTCGAGCTCTCCGTCTCGGCCCCGGTTGACACGCGCATCCTTCTCACGGACCCTCAAGATCCTCCGATAACGCGGGTTTCCCTGCAAGTGACGAGTAGCCGGAGTGACGTCCCCCAGTGTGGTGCTGCCGCTATGTATGCGACAGTGCTGATCATTGAAACAGACGACCTCGGGCGCCGCTGGATGACGGTGCCGGCGTGGGTGCCGCAGACCTTGGGTGGCAGCGGGGCCACTAACGTGTACTTGAAGATGTGCGCCACGGCATCGAGCAGCGCGAATCCGGAGTTTGTCGCTGTGGACGCATACTTGGTGCTCAGCGCCAACGCCACCAACCTTGCCGGCAACCCCATGTCACTGCGGTTGACGTTTCTGCCACTCAACTCGTCCACGGACCTGCTCGACTACAAGGCTGCGCAGTACGCCCTCGTCAGATACGCTGCAACGGAGCTCAAGGTGCCGGAGACGGTGGCGCTGGTGGCTTCCCTCGGCAACAACGCTTTTGAAGTCTTCATCGACGATGCGCTGCAAACCGGCGCAGCTCCGCAGTCGACGTTGACGCCGACGCAACAGCTCTACCAGACCCTCGCAAAGGGCACCAACTTGCCTCTGTTTTTGAATGGCCGCGACAACGCCACGGCCTGGTTTGTCCTTGCCAAAGCGGAAGCCGTGCACCTGGTCGACCAAACCACCGTAGACGACTACCCAGCGCTGGCTCTGCCCGTGTCGGGGTCTGCAGGCAAGTCCTTCAACTACACCGGCCTGAGCATCGCGCTCTTCTGCGTCGTCGTCGCGCCTACCACCATCGGCTTTGTCGCCTTCTCTGTTCAGCAGACCATCCCGACCCTCTCGCACTCGCGCTTCGGCAAGGAGACGGCGGTGTGCGTGGAGACTGGCGACTCGCCACCGCCGCGCAACCCATGCTCGCTGGTGGACCTGGAGGTGGAGGGTGGTGCCAAGAAGAACAAGGACCGCGACGTCCCTTTAGTCGTGCCGAGAGCGGAGGACACCACCCAGTCCCCGCTCTACGATTCGGACGACGAGGGAGCGACGCACGAGATGAAGGACATGGGCACCTCGCCACCTCTGCGCAACGACACGTTTGTCATGGCACACCGGAAGGGCGTTTCCTCCCGCTCGTCCGTTGAGGATGCAGCAAAGAGCTAGAGTCCACACCGAGGCGTGTGGACGAACACCACGTCGCCACCTCAGCTGTGTGTGTGAAGAAGTTCTGGCGTTTTCCTTTTTAAAGCGTTTCTCGGCCTATTATGTGATGACTGATTAATTTTCCCGATTAAGCAATTCACATTTCACGTGTGTACTTGTGTGTGTATGTATATGTGGCTGTGTGTGTGTGTGTGTCCTCGATGCTGTCGGTGTCGGAAGCCGTATGGACATCTGTGCGTACGTGCGTGAGTTCGTGCGCGCGACGGCGTATCGCCCACCCTCCCTCCCCCTCCTTCTCTGGTTTTCCCCCTCATTTCTCCTTCCCTCTCACTTTCTCTTCCTCCTCTTATTCTTTTGGCTTGCTCGACATTTTCTTCTTCTGTCGGCCCCTGTGGAGCCGCCTTGCTCCTTGCAAAGACGCGCTCAAGCTGTAGAAGGAAAATTTTTGGGGAGGGGGTTGGTGTCTAGCGAAGCCGTGCGCGGACGCTGCGAGCACGGGTGCGTGAGGGGCTTCACAGTTTGTTCGACGTGTGTGATGATGGCGGTGCGACCTTGACGGGCTCGTGTATAACGCAAAACGAGCACCCAAGGCAAAGAAGGCAAAAAAAGCGAAGAGGTCAATCATGGCCCACCGAAGGCTGCACACCTGAACAGAGAAGAACCGAGGCGAACAAAGCAGCAGATCTGGCCGCTTGTGCGTATGTGTCTGTAGGAGTGTCAGCGAGGTGTCTGTGTGACTGCGTGTCTGTTTAGGAGTGCATAGCAGCCAAACTGGCTTGCGGTAGAGAGGAGGTGGGAGTCAGCTCAGGCATGAGGATCAAGGAAAGGAAGCGTGTACACCGCCCTTCTCCTTTCTACCTTTGGTAACACCCTCTCTCTACCTTCCGCAGCTGCAGCGCTGCACTGAAAGATGGTGTTGGGTGACGTGCGCTCGACGCGCATTGCATCTGCTCTTTGCTTAACGCACGGCCGTTGTGTACGAGTGACACAATGAGAGGAGGGGTGCCGGCGCTGGGTGCGTCAGATGGTATGCGGCGCCTCCGTGCTGCGCTCGTCGCCTCTTTCCTCTTCGGCCCTTTCCCCCTGTTTTGCTCACCATATCGCTGAGGTGCGCATCTCCTGCCTTTCTTGCCCCCCCCCGCTCACGCACGGTGATGCGCGACACCTCCCTCATGAGCGGCCGCGATTCCCTTTTCATCACTTCTGAAGTTTCCGTCTTGCCACTCTCTTTGCTCTTCTGTGTGACACACGTGCCACAACATCAATATTTCATGCGCGCACGTCGCTGCATGCTTTGCGGTGAACTTGTGTGCTTCCTTCTGCACTCCCTTTTTGCTTTTCTCTTCTTTGAGCTCATCACTGCCGTTTGACTGCCGCGGGCATTGGCGCTACCACTTTCCTCACTCTTTATCCCTTCAGCATTGTTTCGTACACACGCACGCGCACGTGAAAGAGCCGCACGCCGACAGAGCAGCCGTTCCGGACTCTCCGATAACTGAACGCCACCCACCCAAAAAAAATGTCAAAGAACGCTGACCAGGAGGAGTGGGAGGATTACGGCGACGAGGAGGTGCAGGATGAAGAAGAGGAGGACACCACCATCAACAACTCCGACGTGGTGGTGCGCTACAAGAAGGCCGCAACGTGGTGCAATGAAACGTTGCGCGTGCTTATCGATGCCACAAAACCTGGCGCCAAGGTGTGCGACCTGTGCCGCCTCGGTGATGACACCATCACCGCCAAGGTCAAGACAATGTTCAAAGGCACGGAAAAAGGCATCGCTTTCCCGACCTGCATCTCGGTCAACAACTGCGTATGCCACAACAGCCCTGGCGTGTCGGACGAGACGACGCAGCAAGAGATCGCGATGGGTGACGTCGTGCACTACGACCTGGGCATCCACGTGGACGGCTACTGCGCCGTCGTCGCGCACACCATTCAGGTGACAGAGGACAATGAGCTTGGCAAGGACGAGAAGGCGGCGCGCGTCATTACAGCGGCGTACAACATCCTGAACACGGCGCTGCGCCAGATGCGTCCCGGTACGACCATCTACCAGGTGACAGACGTAGTTGAGAAGGCTGCGGAGCACTACAAGGTGACTCCGGTAGACGGCGTCCTCTCGCATATGATGAAGCGCTACATCATAGACGGATACCGCTGTATCCCGCAGCGCAGGGTCGCGGAGCACATGGTGCACGACTACGATCTCGAGAAAGCGCAGGTGTGGACGCTAGACATTGTCATGACCTCCGGCAAGGGCAAGCTGAAGGAGCGCGATGCGCGGCCGTGCGTGTTCAAGGTGGCTCTGGACTCCAACTACTCTGTGAAAATGGAAAGCGCGAAGGAGGTTCAGAAGGAAATCGACTCCAAGTATGCCACCTTCCCCTTTGCCATCCGCAACCTGGAGGCCAAGAAGGCCCGCCTCGGTCTCAACGAGATGGCGAAGCACGGTGCTGTCATCCCGTACCCTATTCTCTTCGAAAAGGAAGGCGAGGTCGTCGCCCATTTCAAGATTACGGTGCTCATCAGCAACAAGAAGATTGAGCCGATTACCGGCCTGAAGCCGCAGAAGGCCCCGGCGCTCGAGCCATACACGGACGAGATGCTGCTTGCGACGAACAAGCTCTCGCTGTCGCTAGAGAAGAAGGCGGCGAAGTAGACGGCCGTGGCATCCGTGACGCTGTACTGCGAGCTTTCGTAGGCGTACGCCTCTTGTGAGGCGTACACGTGTGCTGTTTGCGGACGAGGAGGCACCCATTCTGTTCCCCTTCTTCGCTAATCTCCGCGTTTCCTCTGACGCTGGCTTCTCTGCCGGAGTGTGGTGAGGCGCGTGGGGGAGAAACGGCCCACTCGCATGCCTGTGCATACGCGAGCACGGTAGGGAGCGCGGTGTGTGTGTGTGTGGGGGGGCGTGTTACGAGTACAAAAGAGGCTCGATCTCTGCGACTCTTTTCTTTCTGTAAACAGGAACATAAGTAACCAATACGCAAACTAAAAATGAAGTGTGTATTCGTCGTTGGCTTGGTACGCGCGCGTGCGTCTCCTCCGTCTCTCATTGGAAGGGGCGGAGGGAGAATGGCGGCGGGGCGCACAGAGCGATCGTGCCTGTGCGTGTTGAGCGGGCGGGGTCTATGCAAAGCGCATCGGAACGGCGGAGAACAGAGGGGGAAGGATTCGGCAGTTGTGTGTCGCCAGCGCTTTCTCACTCCTTCCCTCCCTCGTGTACCCCCTTCTCTTCCTGTCTCTCTCTCCTCTTCTTTTTTGTGTTTTTTTTTGCTGTCTCCCCTTTTACTCATCACGTGTGTCTCTGTATGACGCCTGCGTGTACCTGTCTCCGTACGTACATGCGTTTGTTGGTGTATGTGTGTGTGTGTGTGTGTGTGCTAAGCGTGCAATGCGGGCGAGTCTTCCTAAGAAGGCATGAAGTGCACGAGCAAGAAGCCAATCAAGCCGCAGACAAAAAATATGATAACAAGAGGCGCACAACGAACTACCGACACAGCGATACGGCATGGAGAGCGCTAAAAATGTGTGCTGGTTTGCGCGGCTTCTGCCCATCGTGTGTGTGGGTGTGCTTGTGCGTGTTGTTCATGTTTTGAAACCCGACGGCGCAACCACAGGGTGCGAAAGGGAGCCAGCGAAAAAGAAGGTGACCTGTTTCCATCTTACCGCCATCGTCACGGTCATTCACAAGGACTCCTTTGCATCGCTACGTTTTACGAGTTCCACGTGTGTGTGTGTGTGGAGGGGGGGGGGCGGAGAGGACGGCGCGTACGTAGACGGCGCCTACCTGTGATGCGTATGCAGTGTGGAGCGTTGCAATCTTCTGGCCCTGGTGCACACCGCACCTGTCGCTTTCTCCATCACTCCTACTCCCCTTCGCTCAATTTTCTCTTCTGCTTTACGCGCGGGCTGCATTCCTGTGCGCACCCATTCAACACTCATCGGTCTGAATGCGCAACATCTAACGCCGTTTCCTCGCCCCCCCCCCCCTGACACGTGCGTGTGCGCAGCTTACTCGAGTACGCCCGATCATCCACTCATTCATAGGTACCGGCGAAAACAGAGAGATTTATCTCTTCGACGTCCACTAAGACACACACGCATCGCCACGTCCACCTCTGCATACGCGGAGAGTAGAGTCACACGCACGCAACACAACGCCAGCAGAAAAGGGCAAAGCGCGCGATTCCTCACGTCTACATACGCCCACCGCGTGGACTCCTCTCCCGCTCGCTGGACACAGCGGGGTATTTCGCTTTCGGCGCTCAACCGCTACAGTTTTCTTGCTTCCTTGGACTGTTTTGACGTTTGTGTGCCTTCCTCCTTTCCCCCTTTCCCATTAGTGTTGCCTCCATCGCTCTTTCTCGCCGTGTCTTGCTGTATTCGCTACCGCCACCCCCGTGAGCTCTTTGGCAAGGGCCCCTGTCCCGTATCCCCACCATCGACATCAAGCGCTCTCTCCTCCCGAAAGGTCTGTTCTGTTGAGGTTGCCGTGCTTCTTTTTTTTTCGAAGACTTTTGCTCGTTTGTTTATACACTGCACTGCGCCTCCCTCCCCTTACCCCTCTGCGCATTGCTTTCTTTCCTCTCCCCCACCCCACCGCGCTGTATCGAACTCACCATCACCTCCACCGCACCCACAAACGCCCCTTTCCCCCTCATCCCTTCCTCTCCTTGCACACGCGCGCCCTTTTTTCGCGAGTGCCCCGTGGAGTGTCCATCGACGACGCTACGCTTGCATGCACATCACCACCGTCAACTGAAGCCCACCGAGAGAGTACGCTTCTTTTGCTTTCGGCCACTCTTAATCCCCGACGCTGCCACTCCACTCCCTCCCCCTGATCTGCTCCTCCACTGAGAACACCACTCACAAATCACACGAGAGGGCCGAAAAGTGCGATAGAGACGACGACCCGCGACAGCGTAACGTGCACGGAAAAATTCACACGCATCCAGCAATGGCGGCGATCTCAACCAAGGAGCTGATGGAAGTGACGCTAGGCAAGAAGCTCGGCGCTGGCAGCTTCGGCTCTGTTTTTGTGGGTGTGCTTCCCAGCGGTAACTTCGTTGCAGTGAAGATACTGGAGCTCTCAGACGACGCGCCGTCCAACACGGAGGTGGAGATTCACCGGAAAATGGTTCACCCCAACATTATTCGCTATCTGTACAGCCGCATTGATTTGGAAAGCACACCAAAAAAACTCTACGTCTACCTGGAGTTTGTGACTGGTGGCTCGGTGACGTCGCTGATGAAGAGCTTGCCGAATGGCTGCCTGCCTTATGCAGTAGTGCGCGTGTACGCACGGCACATGTTCCAAGGATTGGAGTATCTTCATAGCAACCAGGTTGCCCACCGTGACATCAAGGGCGACAACGTGCTTATTTCCATGGACACCGGCACGGCAAAGCTAGCGGATTTTGATCAGGCAAAAATCATGAACACGCACAGCACCTTGCGCAAAGCGGCGACGGCGACGTTGGCGGGAACGCCATACTGGATGGCGCCTGAGGTGATCACAGACGAGGACGGTTACGATCCATTCAAGGCTGATATCTGGTCAGCGGGCTGCACCGTGGCGGAGATGATCACAGGGCGCGCTCCGTGGACCCCGATGCCGAATGTGATGCACATCATGAACAAGCTGGCGCTCTCGACCGGATGGCCTGATGCGGTGCCGAAGGACGCCAAAGAGCTTGGTTCACAAGATGCGTACGACTTCTTAGACTTGTGCTTCCAACGAGATGTGTCGAAGCGGCCGCCCGCTGCCACCCTCCTCAAGCACGTGTTTCTCCGAGTCTGATGGCGGTGAGCGATGAAACGAACCAGTCTCCCAAATCATGGCAGATAGTACATATATATAAGAAACGGTTCACGGCTGGCTCTAAAAAAAAATACGGTGAAGGGGTGCGATGGTGATTTCTCAGGATGTGAGGTGAAGTCGGAGAGAGGGAGAGGGGGCGGATCGTTGCAAGCGTGGGTGGGTGGGTCTTTCCTTTTTCCTGTATCTCTGCATGATTGGCTTTCACGTAATTGTCCACTGCGGCATCTCACCAAGGCCACCCCCCCCTTCTATCTGTGCACCTCTCTTGAGTGTTCATGTAGTTCTGTGCGCTGCACTGTTTCGCAAAGGCTGAGCGTAGCGGTATGCGTGAGCCTGTGCGCGTCCGCCGTGCAACGGCCGCTGTAAGCCACGCTGTGCGCATTTTGTTTTTCGTTTTGTCCTCTTTGGCGAGCCCGCGCGTGCACTGCGGCGATGTTTGCGCTCCATCAAACTGAGGTGCCGACCTCCTTTTGTGTGTTGCTGTGTCGATTGCTATGTCTCTTATCTTTCTTTTTTCTTCTTCGTGCAATCCTTTGTTTTATGGTGGGGTATGTGTGTCTGTGTGTGCGTGCGCGTGTGTCGGCGTTTGCGTATTTTGTGCGCCTCTCTAGAGTAGGGCGGAGTTGAATGGGCTTTGGTGAGCTGAGGTGTGTGTAGTACTTCACGCCGCCCCTCGTGATGTCGATCGTGTCTTCTCTCCCGTTTTTTCCCGCGCTTTCTCTTGCACGTGTGGTTGCTGCATTTTGGTGATTTTATCTCTTTTGTATTTTTTTTTTTGCTTCTCTCTCTCTCTCTCTCTGTAGCTCGCTTTTTTTGTTGTTTTCATTCCCTTGCGGTTTTTTGCGGTACGTATGCGTGTGTGTTGTTGTTGTTGTTGTTGCGCATCCATACACCTCCCTCTCTACGCCCACGTCACTCACACCCCCGATCTTTCTGTTCGTATGTCTTTTTCTCTCGCCCAGCGGCAATCAGGGCCCGTAGGCAAGTATGATGGGTTTGTCTCTCCCCCTCTCTCTGTGTACACGTGCTGATGGACCGAGGTCTTTCCTCGCGTCGCACCGCACCTCCTCCTGTTTTCACTCCCTTTTGTTTTCGCCATTGTCTATTGCACACACATGTGGGTGTGCGCATGCGCGAATGTCCGTGAACAGCGTGGCGTGAACTCGCAGGGAGGAAGCGAAGAGTGACAGCAGCGTTGTGTGTGTGTGCGCGAGCGCTGCAGCTGTGTGCAGCAAAGACACTAAAAGAACCTTTAGAGCAACAGTTAGCGTTCCTAAGACGTCTTTCGCAGAGGTGCCATGACCGTGTGTAAGTGCGCGCGCATGCAAGCAAGGCGATAGAGAAGTAACGAAAGATGAGTCAGGGATACACGCGAGGCACACCCTTTGCATGCACACACACACAGTGAGCAGCACGCCTACACACAAAAAAGAAACTCATCAAAAAGTGAGGGCAGCAAAATGGGCGAGATGCGGAGTCGTGTGCACTCCGCGCATGCGCGATCGACTCGTGCTGGGTGTACTCAGTCACTGCAGGCCCTCTTCCTCCTCCCGCTCGCGTCGCTCAACGCCCGTCCCACGGAAAAGGTGTTGCGTGCAGTTTTTATTGTGTCCGCAGCGTGTGTGCCGCCACACATCGCCCCCCTGCTTCCCGACACCTTTTTGTTTCTGAGAGTCTTTTTCTCTCGAACATAAGAAGGTGCGGGGGTGCGGCTGTGCCTACCGCCGCGTCCTCATCACAGGTGACACACTGATGGCGCGTGCGAATGTGCTGTTTTCTGGCTCTCCAAAGTCTCCCTTCTTACTTTTTATTCTGTTGTTGCATGTGACGTTGCGACGCCACCGTCGATCCCTTTTCCCCTTCCACTTCCCCCGCCTTCACGCTCTCAACACACTCACTCACAGATGCATGTGCGAAGCAGTCCCCATCGCATCTTCACTCCGAGTCCACGCCGCACTTCCATTGTTGCAGAGTCTCCCTTATTGGCGCGTGTGTGTCTGTGATTCGGTCGTCTGTTGTACGAGCACCTAGTGCTAAGCTATCGGGTCTCATTAGAGAGACATCGACGGACAACAGCGCAATCACAGGAAAGAGCAACACCGCACAAGACTACACTGGTCTACCATCTCCTGTTTCCAGCATCTGGGCACCGCACATCGAGATACTCACACAAGCACAATCAATCGCCCGCAGGTCTGCCTTGCCCGATACTCACTGCTACTCACTCACGCCCCTTAGCCCATACTGCTGTTTCCACCTTTGCTGATACGCTTACGCAGTGCACCAGATCCTGTCAGTGCCTTCTTTTTCGTTTCTATCCTTGTTTTTCATCGACGCGCGCGCCACCATGCAGCCGAGTAGCGACAACGGGGCGAGCACCGGCGCCAACGTCGTGGTGGAGGGCAAGTACACGATTCAGGATGCGAACATCGTAGGCCGTGGCGCGTACAGTGTGGTAAAGGTATGCACACCGATTCACCCCTACGTCCCACCAGGGTCGAGGCCTGGGATGAAGTACGTGGTGAAGATTATCGAGAAGGACTACCTCATCTCGCTTGCCAAGGGCGACGTCGATATGGCCATGGCGGAGATCAAGCGAGAGATCGACGTGCTGCGGCACATTCCATCGCACGAGAACGTGGTCACGTTTCTCGAGTACGTAGAGACGGAGAAGCAGTTTCTGCTTTTCTTCGAGAAGGTTCAATGCGGCGACCTGTGTGAACTCATTCTGCAGTCCTCCAGCGGCAAGCTGACGGAGGAGAAATCGAAGTTGTACACGTACCAGGTCATCAAGGCAGTGCTGCATTGCCATCTGCACGACATCATCCACCGCGACATCAAACCCGAGAACTTGCTTGTGAGCGAGGACGACAACATTAAACTGACGGATTTCGGTCTAGCAAAGCGCTCGCGAGGGGTGTGCACCGGCGACTCCCCGAGGGACCCGCTGGACGTGACGGCGTTGATGATGCCGTACCCCGGCTGCGAGCGTCTCTTGGGCAAGCGAGTTGTTTGCTCAGACGTCATTGGCACGCCCCGCTACGGCGCCCCGGAGATGTTCTACGCTAAGTTCACGCAGACCCACTACGACGGCTTCAACGCCGACACGTGGTCCATCGGCGTCGTCACGTATATTACGCTCTCCGGTAGCTTCCCCTACTCGCCGGGGTCAAACGCGTCAGAGAAGGAGGTGTTTCGCACGATCATGTCCACCCCGCTGCCGAAGCCGTCCGGCATCTCGCCGCTGGCTTGGGAGTTTGTGCAGTCGATGCTGAACAAGGACCCGAGTAAGCGCACCCCCCTGTACGCCGCGCTCAACCATCCGTGGCTGTCTGACGTGGTGGTGCAGCGCGGCTCCGTCGTGGCGGCGCAGCTGCGGGCGAGCGCCATTTCGGCCGACGTCGAGTCTGCTGCTGCTCGCTTCGACGAGGAGGCGCGCTGCCTGCGCATATGCATGGCCACGCTGCAAAGCGAAGTGGCCGCGCTCAGAGAGGAGCGCGACCGGGTACGCGAGGTGCAGCAGCCTGCCTT
This sequence comes from Leishmania major strain Friedlin, assembly GCF_000002725.2. NCBI lineage: Eukaryota > Euglenozoa > Kinetoplastea > Trypanosomatida > Trypanosomatidae > Leishmania > Leishmania major. Next base: position 26,654 of record NC_007260.2, on the reverse strand, counting down.
ACAAGAGACCCACACACCGGCTCGTCGTGCGCAGACGCCGAGTGGGCTTTCGCGGCCGCGCAGCACACGCTATCCTGCGTCGACGATTCGTGTCTCCTCGCCCGCGCGCGTCATTAATCACCGCCGCACAGGCAGCCATGACAGCAGCAGCGCTGGATCCGTTCCTCGTCGCGCCTCTGCGCCGCGCGGGAGGAGCCCGCTGGCGCGCAGCGCAGGTGGCGCCGCGGTGCGTCGTGGCACCCCTGCAAGAGCCGGCGGCACCACCCCCGCCCGCAGTGCAACGCCGTCTCGGACCACCGGCGCTCGCTCGGGCTCTGCGGCGCGGGCTATGATTTCCACTCGAGGCGCCACGCCGACACGCTCCGCCACACCAGGCCGCAGCGCCCATGATCGGTCGCGCACTCCACACCGCAGCGCCATATCTGGCACCGCCAACGGCACCACTTCCGGCGTGTCGCACTCCACCAACGCCGTGAATCCCGCCAACGAGCTGCACCTTGGCGACCAGGTCACGTACAAGGGCTGCCGCGCTATCGTGCGGTTCAACGGGTCAACCGCGTTCGGTGCCGGCATCTGGATCGGGCTGGAGATGTTAGAGGGCAACGAGGGCACCAACGACGGCTCCTCATTCATTGACAAGAAGCAGTACTTCACGTGCCCCAAGGGCAAGGGCGTGTTTGTGCGCGCCTCCCAGGTGAAGAAGCTGGGCTGAGGCGTAGGTGCATGTGTCGGGGAACGAGTGCAGGTAAAGATGTGGGATCGCGATCTTGACAATCCACATTTCTCTCCCCTTTTCTTACGCTCCTCTCCGCCTCGGCTGCTGCCCCCCCCCCCTTCCCCGTCTCTTCACTCTATGCAGCGCTCTCGCTTCTTTGTCGACCGTTTGCAGTCGACGTTCGAGCAGGCGTTGCATTCATGCACTTCACTGCAGTATATGTTGTCGTACTCCATCATCTCTCCCTTCTGGCTTTGTATCTGTGGCTCCTTCCTTCTTTGAGGTCTTCCCCCGTTTTGTGTGTTGTTTCCGCCTCCCCTTTTTCATCGCTCTCCGGTGCCTCTCAGTGAAGCAACTACACCCTCTCTCACTGTCTCCTTTCCGTCTTCCCTCGTCGTTGCTTCCCTGGTCGATGCTGTGTGTCTGTCCGTCTCCGTCTGTTTGTGATGACTTTCTTCCTTCTCTGTGTTTGTCTGCACGCACATGGGTGTGCGTGAGTGTACTAGATGACTGCGTAACGCGTGCGTGTGTACGTTTTCCGTAGGACACAAGAAACGAACGGAAAAAAACCGCGAAACGAACGCGCGAATTGATCGCGGGAGTCGGGTCGAGGGAAAGGGAGGGGGGGGGAGTGGCCTTGCATGTGTCTCGCCCAACTGCTCCACCGCTTATGCTTACCCCTGTTCTCTGGGCCCCTGGTGGTTGTGTGTCATGACGAGAGCCATAGAGGCAGCTTGTGTGCCACACGGCTCTCATGCAAATTTCCGTTGTGTGTCTCCTCGCAGTCGCATGATGGCCCGTCTCTCTGGATGCACGTGTGGGTGCGGAGCGGCATCCCTCTGCGCACGAGGGCGAGCGAAAGAGGGATTAGCGAGTGTGCGTGTTGCGGCAAGTGCTCCACACTTTTGCTGCTTCTCGCTCCTCTCCTCTGGTGATAGGGCGGCTTCTTTGCCCCTCCCCCCTCCCCCGTCCTCAACGTGCTCCACTGCTTCGCGTTTCTTTTCTCTATCGATCCATGTATCACCTGGTCGCTGGCGCATCGCGCACATACGCACGCGACAATCAAAAACGAAGGAACTACATAAACACACCAAACCAACCTCATCAGTACGATACCTACATATAGACACAGAGAATCAAGCGAGTCATCGTCATGTCGCAGAACTTTGGCGACTGGTTCAATCAGCTGGGCCTCGTCACCCGTGCCTCTCTCGTCGCATCTGTGGGCCTGTCCGCCGCCTGCTCCCTCAACGTGATGGGTGTCGGCTCGGTTATCCTCACCTCTGAAGCCATCACCTCGCTGCAGGTGTGGCGCTTCGTGACAGCCGCCCTCTACCTCGGCAATTTCTCTTTCCCATGGCTCATGACGGTTGCAATGTTTGTCACGTACGTCAAGAACAACGAGGAGAGCGACTTCAAAGGCAAGACGGCAGACATGGCGTACATGTTTCTGCTGCTGTTGGGTGTCCTCTCCTCTGCTGGCCTCTTTTTTAACGTGTACGTGACGAGTTTCTCGTTCCTAATGGCGCTGTGCTGGATTTTCTGCAAGCGACACCCGGAGCAGGAGCTGACGCTCTTTGGATTCTCCTTCCGCTCGGCTGTGTTTCCGTGGGTGTTGATGGCACTGCACCTCGTCATGGGGCAGGGGCTGCTTGCTGATATTCTAGGCATAGTGGCCGGACACGCCTACGTATTCTTCAAGGATGTTCTTCCAGTTTCACACAATCAGCGGTGGCTGGAGACTCCGATGTGGCTGCGGCACCAGTTCCCGCAGCCGACGCACCGCGTCGCCTCCTTTGGCCCTGAGGTGCACCCGTACGACCCTCGCTTTCAGGCGGCATGGCGGGGTGAAGCTCAGCAGAGGAGCAGCGGCTCGCACAACTGGGGACGTGGCCAGACGCTCGGTAGCAGCTGAAGTACCGGCGCTAGTTTCCTGAAGTCACCAGTGCAGCGGCTGCGATTCCCCGCGCCGAAACTGAAGAGCGCGTGCTGCCCTGTGCTACTTCTGTCTCTGCTTTGCTGCACGGGGGCAGGGGTCCAACCCGTGGGCACACCGTATGAGCGGGCCGGGGTGTGTGTGCTTCCTCGATTCCCCGGCCTCGATCTCTTCTTCTCTTTTTGTTTGTCTGTGTGTGTGGGTGTGTGGGCTCCTCTCTCGCGGGCGTGCATGCTGACGACGTGCGTGTTTGGGCGTTGCCGCGTACGATGCGTGTGTCTTTGGTTGGCTGTCATGGCTGGTGTTTTTCGCTCTCGCTCTTGTCCGCTGAACCTCGATCGGAGAGAGAAAGCGAAAGAGAAGAAAGAGGCACATTACAAAAAGGTGTTCGTGAAACGAACACATCTCCATCCGATTACGAGTGGCAACCCCCCCCTCTCCGCTGTGCTGCTGATCATGCCAAATATGCAGTGCTGGCATATTTTTCTGAGCCATCACACACTGGCACTCGTCCTCTTTTGTACCTCTCGACTTTCTCATTCATGACACTCGCTTTTTTGTCTCTCATTGTTTCCTTTTGCAGCTGTCATGAACGTATCAGTCCACAGACGAACACACACCCAACAGCATAGTTCCGGTGCCAAGTCATCCTGTACGGCATCGTGCTCCGTGCTCAGCGCATTTTGCAACTTTCTTCATGCTGACGCTCTTCTCTCCTGAGTGTCTCTCCTGTGTGCTACCTCACCCGCTTGTCCCCGTGACCGCCGCACCTTTTTCTGCTTCTCCTTGTTTTTGTCTGTTTGCCCACTGCGGGCATCTCGCGGGCCCGCACGTGTGCGTGTTCATGGGTAGGAGGGAGCGGCATATTCGAAGAGCGAGAAGTGTTCGCCTAATTGTTTCGTCACGTCGAGGACGGGCAACACCGACGGAGATCCGCATACGCATACACGATACTCACAAGAAGGGAAACGCACGACAGTAAAATGCCCTTAGAGAATGGAGAGGTCCTTTCACGGTGTATCCAGCAAGTCGCCAAGGCATGCAGTGATGCACAGAGCTCCATGAAAGAGCTGGGGACGGGCCGGGACGCCATTGCCCGTGGTCGGCTCCGTCGAACCCGGCTCCTCGTCCAGCAGTGCAACAGTCGCGTAGAGGAGGTGCTCAGCGATGCGGAACCTTCTCTCGAGTCGTTGAGGCAGCAGTACGCCCAACAGAAGGCTGTTTTCGAGCTCATCAATGTCGAGGCCACGCGTCGGGAGCGGCAGACGTTCCAGCAGAAAGATCCGGCCAGCATGCGGGAAGGCGACCTCGACGCTCTAGAGTCACAGGTGACATTTTGCGAGGCGCGCCCCCTCAATATGTCGGAGTTTCACACGGAGGAGGCGATTCAGCGTGAGAAGCTACAGAGTGCGCGCGAGATCGAGTCGGATGTGATGGACCTGAAGATGGCGTACCAAGAGTTCCACTCGCTTGCGCATCAGCAACAGGAAAGCCTAGATCGTGTGACGAACAATGTGACGGAGTCCCGCTCTCTCATCGAGCGCGGACACGATCAGATCCAAGGCGCCACGCGCCGGCAGCGATCTTTTCGAAAAATTGGCTGCATTAGCGGCGCTGTAGTCATTGTCATTATGGTCATCGTCATGATTGTAGTCATGGTTCTCACCCGATGACTGTCATTCGTTTCGCTGCCGTTTTTCGTTTTTGACTGTTCCCATCGTCGCTCGCCCGATTTCCCCTCTTCCTCACTCGCTCTCTTTCTCCTGCGCAACGGCAGTAACGGATGTGGAGGGCGCGTGTTGTGCAGCGAGCCATGCTGAACACGCCGCTGCAACCATGGCCTGTGCTTGTGTGTTGTCTCTGCATTTTGCCTTCCCCTTTTTACTCATCACTGCTCTCCTCTTGTTCGCCTCTTTCTTGCGTCGACGCTTTGCTCCACTTTGCCCTCTGCTTTATGTTTCGATATGTGTGTGTAGGCCTGTGCCCGGGTGCAGACTGGCACGCGACAACGACGCTGATGATCGCCACACCGCCATCTTACTTGAGCCGAAATGACGCGTCACAGAGCCATGAGAAACAAACAACAAAAAACGATGTGTAAACTCAGCGTGGCGAGCAAGAGGCCACGACTCCTGCTCACCCGCGCAGCTGAGAATGTCGCTCGCGCTGTTCAGCGGAGATCCACGCGCACACAGACGGTTGTGTGTTCCATTGGGCACAGACGATACCTTTTTCCTTGCTCTATGTGCTTGCATCCCCCCATCATCTTTCGCAGCGCTCACCTTCATGTTTAGTCCTTTTCTCCTCCTACTTTGTACTCAAATCAACGGTGTTCCGCCGGTGCACCGATCTTCCGGTTTGACACTTCACTACCGCTGCCCCTCTCCATCGGCGTACGGGTCTTGCAGTGCTTCACTATATTTGTACGTGTATGCACGCGGGTATACCTCCGCCCTCAGTCCACGCCGACATTTGCAGCCTTATTCGTCAGCCGTTTTTCTTTTTGCCTTTTACCCCTTTTTGTTTCGCCTTTCTTTGCTTCTTCCTGCCATTTTCGCCGTCTCCGTCTCTCGGTACATGCCGACGTCCCCGCACTGACGCACAAAACCGACGCGCTGTGCTTACTACTGCCGCCTCCGTTTTTGTTCTTTTGTGTGTTGTTGTGGTTCATTTCAGCGCCATTACCACCACACGACGACAAGTTCTGCCATGAACTCCGGCTACCCAGGTCCATCCGGCATCACCGTGGGTTCGCCAGGCTTGCCTCCTGGTAGCTTGGGCTCTCCATTCCCTGAGCAGATGACCAGTGCGCACTCTTCCGACGGGATGCAAGGCAGCAACGCCTCTCAAGTTCCGTTGACGATTCACGCGGACGTTGACCAGCACTCGAAGTCACACTCGCCGACGCTGACGTCGGGGGTGGAAGTGCTTTTCGCCACGCACCAGCCCCCCGTAGCTGGCGTGAATGCCCCTTGGGATGAAGACGATGACTGGAGCACGCCAGGCGCACCCGCACAGCATCCTGCTTCGGTGGGAGCACCGGCGAAACCCCCACTCCCTCCGGGGAATAACGCTCCTCCTCCAATTCTCATAGCCGAGCAGATGAATCCCGGTTCCCCAGCTGAGCCTCACCCCACGCCAGTCGCCATGTCGCCGCCGCCGTCGTCGGATGGCTTTATCGCCTCCTCTTCGCGGGCGGGCTCGCCTAACTGCCCGCCCACGCCGCTGGAGAAGCCCTCCGCGGCTAACGTCGCCAAAGTGGATGCGCTCATGAAGCAGATCGCCAGCCGCACCGCTGCCATGGACGCTGCGACGAAGGAGAAGGAGATGAAGATTGTGACTGCAGCGCAGGAGTACCTCAAAGCGCTCATGGCGAAGCGGGGGGAGGAGGTGATGAACGCAAAGGCAATTCACAAGGAGGAGCAGCAGGTGGGCGCTGAAAAGATCAACGAGCACAAGAAGAGCGGTGACGTCTGGAGCGCAGTGGGCCTGCTGGTGGACTTGCAGAAGCCGAACCAGTACTCCAGGAGCACGGAGCAGATGCGCACCGTGCTCTCCGCACTGAACGCCACGCCTGCCAAGAAGTGAGCCGTTACAGTGATGCTGCTGATCGGTAGCTGCCGGCATCGTTCTTACAATGTCGTTTTTTCCAGTTTTGTCTTGAGCCTTGTTTATCTTTTCTGTGCGCGTCCTTCTCTCCGCCACGTATTGCGTGTCTTCATTCTCCTCTTGTGCTGCCTGAAGGCCCAGAGAGGCGATGCAAGGTAGAGCGTTTTTTTTTTGGGGTGGGAGAGGGGACGCGCCTTTGTGCTTGTGTCTGCAGTGTCTGCAGTGTCTGCAGTGTGGCAGACGGCGGCGGCAATGCTACCGTGATTTATGATGCTCTTTAGCGGAGACTTTGTTTCGAATTCTGCGCCTCTCACACACAGTTCGACAGTGAAGACTGCACGACGTCTTTGGGGCTTGTTTCGCTATCTTGCAAATGCTGAGGAGCAGACGAAATTGGAGAGAATAGGGGCCAAAGGTAGAGCCGCGCGGTGCTGCCGTGTCCCGCACGCGTCTGCTCGCCGTTTCCTCTGACCGCGACGTATGTGCCTCTCCGAACAAACTCGTTTGTTCTTACCGAAACTTTGATGTGCATTTTTCAGCTGTGTGTGTGTGTATGTGTGTCTCTCCATACATGCCCTTGGCCGTGCGTGCACACTTTGTTTTTGTTTCCTCGGTGTTTGTCTTTCTTTCGTTACTCCCTCGCTGCGTAGCGTTGCCTGTTTGTGCACGGACAGTGAGAGAAGAGGATGTGTCGGGAGGGGGTGTCCCCCATCTCCCATCCTCCTCCTCCAACGCTCCCCTCTCTCTCTCTCTTCAGTCAGCCCGTTGCTTCTGTACGTCTTTCTCTGTGGGCTTCCGTCAGCTCGACACCCGAATCGAGAGAGAAGGCAAAGCGCACACCCCTCTGTGCGCTGCCGTGTTGCGATTGCTTTCCGGATTCGACTTCCTACTCATGCGCTGGTGTGTCTCGCTTTGCAGGGAGGGGGAAGGAAGCACGGTGTCGACAATGGCGCGATGCCTGCCTTGCCTGCGTTTGTTTCTTCCGTGCGGAATGAAATGCGTCACCGGTGGTGTTGATCTGAATCCTCGGGTCTCCCCGGCGGCTCCTCTCTGGCACTTCATGCGCTGTATGCCGTTACGGCTTCATCGAGAGCGGCGCTTTGGTCACCCTTGCCCCCCTCTTCCGTACTCTTCTGCGTTCCTCACGTTATCTGCGTATATATGTCGACTACCTCTTCCGCGTGCCGACCTTTCTCAACCTTCTCTACCCTTTCGTACGCTGGGTGCACACAAGGGCGGCACACACACACACACACACACACACACCTGCACGTTACTCTCTTAGTCTTTTCGTGTCGTTTCACACAAGCGCAGAGACAGAAGAACGAAAACGACAGACGCACTCGTTCACATACTTCCCCGCTCTTGCAACTTGACAAGCATGCGCGGCGGGCGCGGTGGCTTCGGTGGACGCGGCGGCGGCGGTCGCGGTGGTGGCGGCCGCGGAGGTGGTGGCCGTGGCGGTGGGCGTGGCGGTGGGCGTGGTGGTGGTCGCGGTGGTGGCGGCCGCGGCGGTGGTGGCCGTGGCGGTCGTGGAGGTGCGGGTGCGCCGAAGGGCAACATCTTCCACCCGCATGCCCGCTTCAACGGCTGCTACCTCTTGGCCGGCAAGGACACCCTCTCCACGCGGTCGCTGGTCCCTGGCGTGTCGGTGTACAGCGAGAAGCGTGTGAACGGCACGGTGGCCGGCGAGTCTGAGTCGAACGAGTTCCGCGTATGGAACCCGTACCGCTCCAAGCTAGCGTCCGCGATCTACGCTGGTGTAGCCAGCATATACATGGAGCCTGGTTCTGCCGTGCTGTACCTCGGCGCAGCCAGCGGCACCACTGTTAGCCACGTCTCGGACCTTGTCGGACCGGAGGGCGTCGTTTACGCGGTAGAGTTCTCGCACCGCAGCGGCCGTGACCTGGAAGAGATGACGAAGCGCCGCAGCAACATTGTCCCCATCCTGGAGGATGCCCGCTACCCGCAGAAGTACCGCATGCTCATTCCCCGTCTGGTGGACTGCATCTTCATGGACGTCGCCCAGCCGGATCAGGCGCGCATTCTAGCCCTCAACGCCCAACACTTCTTGAAGGCGAACGGTGGCTTTGTGATTTCGATCAAGGCGAACTGCATCGATTCCACGGCGGATCCGGCAGCGGTGTTTGCGTCCGAGGTTCAGAAGCTGAAGGATTCTGGCCTCCGCCCAAAGGAGCAGGTATCACTAGAGCCCTTCGAGCGTGACCACTGCGTCGTCACGGGCTACTACAAGAACGTCCCACAGGCGACGTAAAAGGCCGTGCCTCGTACAAGAGGCACTCATCCGATGGATCCCGGTCCTGCTGTTTCTCTCTGCACGGCTTTCGATGTTATGTTGCGTGCGCGGGTGGCTGCGCGATGCCAGGCCAAGGACCATGGAGCCCCGGCTGCGACGAAGTGGGGGCTTGGCAGCACTGTCGAGGGTGAGTGGTGAATGCCATCCCAGTGCGCACGTGCCTGTGTGTCTGTGCACGGTCGTGTGTTGTTGTGTAATGGAGGGCGAGGAGGGGTAACGAAAGCGCCCAGGCGCAAGAGAGCATGATTGAGAGGACAGGACCAATAAAGAGGGCAGAGCGCGACACCATTCTAGTCTTCCTTTTGTTGTTTCTCTGTTCTTCTCCCGCGATCTATGTGAAAGAGAGAAAAGGCGTGCGTGAGAGAGGCAAGAGCGAAAGGTGGCATGCAGAGGAGGAAAAGGAGCACCCCATCGTGTGCAGTAGTGGTAGTGGTGCCGCCCCCTTCTTGTTTGGGTCGTCAGCCATGCACACGTACGTACACGCACCATCTCTCTCTCTCTCGCTCGCAGTTCCGCTCCATAAATTGTCCTTCGTTCTCTTCTCTTGTGCATTCGGTGCAGGTGTGCGGTTTTCTTTTGTTTTTTTTTGAACGATAATGGAGAAGAAAGCGAAAACAATATTTTCTTCTCTCCTCTAACATCTGCGACGTAATCGACACTTTTTTCTTCTCTTCCTTGTCTCCTCGTCCTTGTGATGTGGCTACGATGACGGCTGTGAAGGGGTGGCGTGTCTCCTCGTGCCCATCTCACCCCCTCCCACGAACAAAAAAAAAAACAGAAGGACTGAGGCGCAACAGCGAAAGGCAAAACACATACAAACAAACAAGATAACGAGCGTTAGAACGGCGGTGTTTTGTAGAGAGGGAACAAGGAAGAACGCAAAGAGAGAAAGAGGAGCTCCTCGTGAGACCCGCTTTTCCACAGCAGCAATGTAAGCGCCGTACCCGCCCCTCTCACGATTATCGGCGGGTCTCTCCTTCGCAACGGAGAATGACAGCGCCCCCACCCTCCTCCACCCCCTTCGCCGATACCCCCGGCGGCGCAGCGAAGGGGAAACAAAGCTCCGGATAGCCGCTTCCCAGCGATGCCCTTGACAATGGAGCACAGCGCAGCCGCGTCAGCGAGAACGTGCTGAAAAGGCCACATTCGTTGATCCGCGTGCTGCGCGCGATGCCCTTTCCGTCAGCCCCAGCCGCCTCCAAGTATTCACTTTGCAGCTCACTCGTTATGATGACGGCACTCCGACAAACCCTCTCCACTTCTTTTTTTGGTTGTGCCTCTTCATCCACATGCACATATAAACCTATATGCACGTTCAAACACTAACACGTACCATTGTTTTTTCCCCCGTACCGTGTCTCCCTCATCGTGTGCAGTTGGAGAAAGGGCTGCGTGCACCTACACGTTGTGAAGCGAGGCAAACAAAGAAAGAAAAGCAGCATCAACGTGCATCAGCGAAACAGTCGACCTACATCCTCGCAAAGCGCGGTCCACTTTGGGTTCCTCGAAACCTCGCAGCATCACGCGTCAGCACACGCAAGCCCTCATAGAACAGTAGCAAGACACTCAGCTCCACACACCTCTTCCGCTTATCCTTCAAGACTGACTTGCGGCCCTGTTTAGTGACGGGACGGACACGAGCAACGAACATCTGACACCAGAGCCGGTCTACCCTGACTGCTACGACTCGTACACTCGCTTCCTTCTCCTCATTTCATTTCTCCCGAGAAGAGCGTCAAGCATTATCTGCAACAGCGACGCACAAGTGACCAGAACAACCGTATTGCCCTGCAATGAAGCCGAAAGCGGCCCAGGTGCGGCAGCAGCAGTCGCTGAATCGGCGTGTCAAGCTAGAGGAGAGTGCTGCGCGGGTGCAGCAGGACATCCTCGCACGACAGGCCGCCATGCGCAACATGGGCGGTGAACAGCATAGGTACCCCATGTACGGGTATGCGGGTCACCCAGCGCGCAACCGCGACCCCAACCGCGGCGTCATTACGCAGACCGAATGGAGCGAGCTTGTGGAGCGGCACGAAGACTCGGGCAAGTGCTTCCGCTACTTCTTTGGCGTTCTCATTATCGCTGCCATCCTCCTCCTCACAATCTCCAAGTACGACGAGGAATACAACTTGGAGGTGCCGCAGGTGGAGTCTGGTAAGGGCTTTGGGGAGGTCCTGAACCCTGAGCGCGCTGTGGACGCCAAGGAGCTGGAGAGCTACTACCACACGCTCGGCGTCGAGGGCCGGCTTAACCTGACGCGCAAGACGGCGTCACCTGCGACCGATGCGTCTGAGGAGAAGCCGTCGTCGAGGAAGGCTGCCGACGACCCCGATAAGGCGCGCCGCCGCGAGAACTACCAGGTGCGGCAACAAATCAAGCGGGCCTTTCAGGATCATCAGGAGAAGTACGGCCAGCTAGTCCACTGCGGTCGCACGTGTGAGGCACAGAACAAACAGGTAGAGCTTGCTTACCAAAAGCTGACGTCGCAGGTAGATCGGGAGCTCTTCGGCGTGCTGCTGGACGCGAAGAACACCAAGTCTGTGCGGTCCACCACTCCTGCTCAGCTCAAGGCGAAGTACGAAGAGAAGCGTCAGAAGATCTTCGAGACGGAGGAGGACGAGGAGGACCGCAACATGGCGCTGGAGGAGCTGAAGGACGCGTATGAGATCATCGAGAACCCTGATGCACGCAAGTACTACCTTCTCTATGGCGCCAAGCCACCGGAGCATATGCGTCACGTTAGCGCCCGCCACGGTGGCTGGGGGCAGGAGATGGCGCTGGGAACCTTCAAGTACCGCATCATAATTATGTGGTTGGAGTTCCTGCACCAGTACATTGGTGTGTGGGGCGAGACCGCCGTTCTCGGATGCGTCGTGCTTTTTATGCTGTCGCGCCTGCCTCAGGCGCTGAAGGACTCACAGCGGCTCCTGGACGAGTTGGACCTTCAGGACGAGCACGCCGAGGAGGAGAAGAGGGCGGCAGAGCAGCAAGTGCAGAGAGAGTAGGCCGCCGTTCTCATGATGTGGTCATGCATTGCTCCCAAACTCGGTTATTCCGCTGTTGCAGAGCCGTGTGGGTGCTCTGGCGCACATTTCTGTCTGGCGAGGTGAAGAGAAATGCATGCACAATGGAAAGCTGTTAAGGCGCGCGCGCACACACACACACACACACACACACCAACCCTCTCGGCACACTGCCTCGAATCTCTCCCTGCGATCACCTTTTCTCCCCTGGTGCTTCTTTCCCTTGCACCCTGCCGCGGCACGTGTCCCTGCTGCGTGCACGGTCGGTTGCGCGTGGGTGAGACTGCATTGCGGACATGTTTGTACGTCACACCCGCATAATTGTGCATGGGCTCTCTTAATCCTTTTTGATCGTCTATGCTGGCGTCTTCGCGGTTTGCCTCTTTTCAGCGAAGCATCTTTTGTGCTGAATCGTTCCTCCAGCACTTCCTCTGTGCAATGCAGTGATTGCCACCGTCGGTGTTCACGGACACCGCCTCTGTGCGTGTGTATCAGCGTGATGAGGGCCACAGGGATGCGCTGTGCTCCACTTCTGCTGGTCGACGCCGCACGGCATCGAGACTCGCAATGGAGTGTCTACGCCCAGGCGCGCCGGGCTCGTTGCCCGCCTCCGCGTGCGTACTATGGAGTCGGCGTGTCTCACACTACCCTTCACTCGCCTCTTCTGTTTGTGCGTATCTCTCTGTCCCTTGTCTACTTTGTCTCTCCGCCTTCCTTTCCGCAACCACGGCCGCGCACAGTGCTTTGTTTGTGCGACTTCTTCCTTTCCAACTCCCTCCCTCGACTGAAACCGGGGAATGCGCGTTGTCGTACGAAGCAATGGATAAACAAGACTACTACACCATCTTGGGCATATCACGTACCGCAAACAAGGATGCGATCCGCCAAGCGTACAAGCTGAAGGCGCTGCAGCTGCACCCGGACAAGAACCCGAACGGCGAGGCAATTTTTAAATTAGTTGTGAACGCGTACCAAACACTCAATGACCCCACAAAGCGCTCGGCTTACGACCGGGAGCTGACGCGGCGGGACCGTGGCTTTGGCGCTCATCCGTTCCGACAAGCGGCGCCACAGCCATCGTCTCCCGCTGCCTACCCGTCGTCGTCCTACGGTGCCGACGCCGGCGCCTCGCGGAAGCCGCGCTACGCCACCGACGAGCAGCTATTCAAGGATGCCTACGAGCAGTACAAAAAGAGCCCCTTCTCGGCTACCCCCGATGGTGGGTTCCGCGGCCTCAACTCCGAGGGCACCTTTGCTGAGTGGTTCAAAAAGAAACAAGAAGAGCTGCGGCGGGCGGAGGAGGTGACCAAGGCAAAGGCTGAGTATGCCAAGAACCTCGAGCGCGAAGAGAAGCGCAGGGTTGAGGAGTGGCGCGACATGCAGCGCCGGCGAGAGGAGGAGCGCGAGGAGGAGGTGAGGCTGGCCAAGGATCAGCGCGAGCGCGAGCGCGAAATGTTGAGACGCAAGCGGGAAGCTGAGGCGAAGGAGCAGAAGGCAGCTGAGAAGAAAGCCCAGATGGAGGCCTACGCGGAGGTGCAGCGTGAGCAGCAGGCGGACGTTGAGCGCCATCTGCGTGACTTGGCGTCGCAGAAGCGCGAGTTGGCCGAGGAGCGTCGCCGCCTCGCGGAGGAAAGGGCTGAGGTGACTAACCTCGCCGCCGAGCACCGCTTCACTCGCGACATGGCGAACAAGCAGCGCGGCCAGGAACTGGCCGACGCGGTGCGCCGCGCAGACGCGAAAGTGCGCGAGGCACAGGAACAACAAATGCTCCGCGAGGTCCACGAGCGTGCCAAGGCTGAAGAGCGGGCGCGTGAGGAGAAGCTTAAGCGCGCCGAGGAGGAGCGAGCGTTAGAGGCTGAGAAGGCGCGCGAGCGCCAGCGGCAAAAAGAGGCAGAGGCTGCGGAGCAGGAGCGTAACCGCACGACAGCCGAGTTGGGAGAGCAGCGGAAGCGCGTAATTGCGCAAATGATGTCGGAGAGGCGAAGGCACGAGGAAGAGGTGTCCGCGATGCGGAGGGAGACGGATCGCATCGAGGCGGAGATGAAGGCCAAGCTGGAGGCGCTGCGCGCCGCGAAAAACGCTGGCCAAACCATTAACTTGGATGAATGGAAGTTGTAGCTTCTCCCTTCGCTCGCTCTACCACCGCATCTCTCTCGCTATCACCTGCACTGCCTTGTTTTCTTTCGCCTTCCTTCGTCTGCGTGTGTGTCTCGGTTGATCATACATCTGGCCGTTGGGGGGCTCTCCTGCGTTGTTGTTTTGTGTATTTTTTTCTTGTGTGTTTTTTTCCCTCAGCTCCGTCCTAGTTGGTGTTTTATCCTCGTGTGTTTTTTCACCCTCTCCCTCCCACCTCTTCCTCGCCTCGCGGACGAAACTGCTGAAGGGAAAAAAGGCGCAGCTGATGTAACTTAGAATACGTGCGCAAGGGTTGTTTTGCTCACCCGACAACTCTCCCACATGCACGCGCACATTCTGTTTTTCTTTCCCTTCTTTCTCTCTTTTTTTCAGTTCCTTTTCCCACTCTTCTTCTGAAGCAACGCTCACTTATGAGTTTCCATCGGTGCTGCTCGCTCTTGAGCATGTGCCAGACGCACATTAAACAACCCGATGCGAAACGCAGTCTGCTGTGATAGGCATGCGCTGCTATGCGGTGAGCAGTCCGTATCCCCCTTCGTCTTCCTCCCGGTGCTGTGTTGAAGGAGAAACGGGTGGACGAGGACACACAAAAGCGTTCGCGCTTCTCAGCGCCAAACACTACATGCGAGATCCCTCGCTGGGAGCCGGCTCCTTCCCCCTCCCCCCCCCGCTTTCTTGTGCCTCCACATCTGTTGTGCCGAACCGCCCATGCAAAGAGAGAGCTACGCGCATCTCAATCTTGCATGTGTGATAGCGTGCGTGAAGTGAGTTCGCACTGGACTGCATGAGCCACTGCCGATGCGTGGCTTCGCCATGATGAAACACTTTTCTTCTCCCTCTTCATCTCCCGCTCTCTCGCACGCACACGCCTATGATCTCTTTGCGCCGCAGCTCGTCGCTTCTCGTGGAGGAGTGGAAATCGATCGTGGCGCCGGTGTGCTACGCTTCTCTCGAATTCTTTGTCGTATCTTCAACGTTCTCACTTATTAGACCCTTCATCATGTTCAGCGGCATGTACGGCGGCGGGCTAGGTGGCATGGGCAGTGCCATGTACGGTGGCGGCTTAGGTGGCATGGGTGGCATGTACGGTGGGGGCTTAGGTGGCATGAGTGGCATGTACGGAAACTCGGGTCTCATGGGAGGCTCATCGTACGCCATGAGCGGTGGCCTCAACAGCTTTGTCCGAAACAACCCGTACGGTTCCAACTCCAACTACAGCGTTGGCGGTTTTAACAGCCTCGGCAGCAACGCCGACGGTACTCAGAACAACGGCATGCAATCCTCGATCAACTTACAACAGCAAGCGGACCAGTCCAATCACCTAGCATCCCCTATCCACCAGCACGCTGCGACTTTGCCACCACTGAACGAGTCACCTGAGGAGCGCAGCCGTCGCATCCAGGCGGAGCACAAGAAGGAACGCCAGCTGATTCGGCAGCAGCGGGAACAGCACCGACAAGCGCGCCTGCAGGCCCGGATGGAGATTGTGGGCCACCTCACCAACGTGCTCGTGCAGGGCCTCCGCTCTGCCATGGAGCTCTTCGGCGTGTGCTTCGGTACCTACTATAGCATGAAGGCAGTGCGCGCATTTTCGAGCGCGCAGGAGCGGATGCCAAGCATGGGGATGGGCATGGGCGCTAATTACCCGTACGGCGCCGCGGTCGCCAAGACGCAGGCGGTCGCGACGGGCGCTTCGGGGGTCCAGCAGGTCGCCAAAGCCGCCAGCGGAGGCTCGAGCAAGTGGCGGGCGTGGCTGCTCTGCATAGCCTTTTTCCTTTTGGGCGAGGTCGTGTACGGGATCGCCACACGCCAGCGCGCAAAGCTGCCGCAGCGCCGGCGTCGCATCACCGGCCCAGCAGAGGACGCCTACGGAAACGTACTTAGCCAGGATGAGTACGAGGTGAGCATCCGCTCCAGCGACGCCGAGTCGCGCCTGACGGAGGGGGACAAGGGCGAGGAGGAGACGCTCTCGGAGGCATGGGGACAGGCATACAACGCCAATGGCGTGTGCGGTGTCTCACAGGCGGCAAGGCCAAGTGGTGGCAACGGTACCCGCCGAGTATACTATGCACTGTACGACTACCAGGCTCCGCAGGCCGACGGTTCGTGCTTGAGCTTCAAGGCGGGTGACGAGTTTGTGGTGGAGAACTACGCTGAGGGCAGCTGGTGCGAGGCGATGGCGGTGGAGGGTGGGAGCTACTCGTCTCACGGCCGTCGTGGTCTCGTACCGAGCAACTTCCTGCGTCTCGCAGAGCGCATCACAAAATTGTAGTGGCCCACGCGCTTCGTTGCTGGCCTTCCCTTGGGTCCCTCACCACCCGCTGTCTTGTTCTCTTCATCCTTGCTGCTCTGCTCTTCTTCGTGTGCTTTCTTTCCTCTGCTCTATCACACTCGCTGCCCTCTCCTGTGGCCTTTTCCTTCTCCTGCCCAATCCCGCTCCCTCTTCCTTCTCTCATTTCCCCCCCCCATCCCCAATGACTGCGTTGGCACTGCCTGCACGGCGCGACGCGACAGGGAAAGGAAAGGAGGATGTCATGAGCGGAGGGTCCCAAGAAAGAAGAGCGCTAAGGGAGTGGGTGGGTGGGTGAGGGATGAGGCACAGCAGAAGACATGGCGCCTATCCATCTGTGTGGGTGCGCGCGATATTATCCTTTCGCCTCTGAGAGTTCCGTTCAGGGTTTCTTACTGCCAGCTCTTACCGTCGAGCACACTTTTTTTTGTTTGCGGAACGAGCAGGGTGAGAAGGGGTTGGGGACAGGTTATCTACTGCAGTCTCCGTGTCTGTGTGAGCAAGTGAGGAGCGAGTCGGTGTTGCGTACGTCGGCAGAGGGGGAGGGATTGAGCGAGACGGCGGCTTTTGTCCTCATCTCCTCTTTCTGGTGGCTCCGACACTCCTCCCTTCCCCCCCCCATCTTACACAGCTCATTTTCTCCCCTCGTGTGTGTGTGTGTGTGTGTTTCCTCCCGTGCTATCTGATCCGCATTTCATCTTTCAAAAGCATTTGTACCCTTTTTCTTTGCGTCGTCTCGCCTCTCGGTTTGTTTCCTTCTCCACCTGACTCTCTCTGTGTGTCTGCGCTTGCGTGTTACTGTCATGGGTGTTCGTGTCTGTCTTTGTGTTCTCCTGTCCCTTGTTGTCTCGTCGCTCTCTGTTTGTTTCATCCCGTATTCTTCTAAGGTGCAGGGCGACGTCACTTTATAACGCTCTCATTTGCCGTCTACGTGCCCTCGACTCTATAACGGAGAACGGGAGACCCATGCGCATGCGGCGGGTGACCTGTTTTTCTGCATGCATTCATGTGTCTCTGTGTTCGCTCTTCTTTTGTCGCCTTCCTGTTGCCGTGCATGGGAGCGAGGAGGGCGCAAGAGGCGCACGCCTTTGTGTGTTGTTGTGCCACGACATGTCAAAGAAGCGCGCAACTCAGAGCGCCGCATCAGAGGCTGCCCGCGTGTGTGTTTGTGCGTGCCTGTGTGGTGGAAAGGCCCTTGTGCTACTTGTGTACCAGCTGCCCAGCAGTGTTGCTTTCGCGTACATCTCTGCGTCCGTCAAACTCGCCTCCTTCCGGATGCGCGCGGCTCCCCTCCTCGTGTCAGGTGAAAATGGAGCGAGCTTGAGTATCTGCGCATACCCGCGTGCGTTTGTGCAGAAGGTCGCTCACAACATTGACGGCAGAAAAGTGCCGCTTCACATGAAGACTCTAGAAGCGGAGATTAGGAAAACAAAGACGCCACTGCAGTGTGCAATCAGCGCTACTCGGATGTCGCCTTCTACGCTTCACCTCTTCCTTTTTTCCCACCCCTGCTCTCGATGACTGCTTTCACTTCTGTTGCTGTCAACCCCTTTCTTCGCACGCACGTGCGCACACAAACCGGGAACTCCATATGTCCAACGAGCTGTCTTCTCCTAGAAAGGAAGACATGGCAGATACTCAGCCTGCTCAGGAGGCGCCCGCCACCGACGCCCCCCGCGCGGAACGCAATTTCGGCCGAGGCCGTGGCGGACGCGGTGGCCGTGGCCGTGGCCGCGGTGGCCCGGGTGAGGAGAAAGAGTGGGTCCCGTGCACCAAGCTGGGTCGCCTCGTGAAGGCGCAGAAGGTCACCTCTCTGGAAGAGATCTTCCTCTTCTCGATGCCCATCAAGGAGCACCAGATCGTCGACACCCTCATCGCTGAGGGCCAGCTGCACGACGAGATGATGAAGATCTACCCCGTGCAGAAGGCCACGTCGGCCGGCCAGCGCACCCGCTTCAAGGCATTCAACGTCGTCGGCGACTGTGACGGCCACATCGGCATCGGTGCCCGCGTCGGCAAGGAGGTGTCGCTGGCGATTCGCGCCTCAATGATTGCGGCCAAGCTCAACATCGTGCCGGTGCGCCGCGGCTACTGGGGCAACAAAATTGGTGAGCCACACACGATTCCGATGAAGGTGACAGGCAAGTGCGGTTCCGTCGCGGTCCGTCTCGTGCCCGCGCCCCGCGGTACCGGCATTGTCGCGGCCCCCGTGCCCAAGAAGATCCTCGAGTTTGCCGGTGTCGAGGACGTGTACACGAGCTCCCGTGGCAAAACCCGCACGCACGGCAACCTGATCATGGCCACGTTCTACGCCCTGCGCAAGACCTACGGCTTCCTCACGCCCGACCTCTGGGCGGACACGGAGCCCAGCCGCGATCCGACCGACGAGCATGCTGAGCTGCTTGCCGAGATGACCACCGCCTAAGGCTTGGATAGCAGAGAAGGTCTTTTACCTCAAGGGTGACAGTCATTTTGCCTATCTTTTCCTTTTCGTCACTTTTTTTTATTATTTTTCTCGTGAGACGTCTTCGAAAAGAAAAGTCGCATATTGGTCGAGTACGCTCATCACCAGCTGCGCTGTGACTCCTCCCACTTGGGAAGTGACACTGCCGCGTTGGAGACGCCCGTGCTGCACGCCGCTGTATCTGTTGCAGCTGTTTCCTTTTATACCCCCTGTTCCTCCCTGTCCCCTCGTACCCGCGCCGCTTTGTCGCATGACGAGAGGGCCGTCTCGTATGCGGTGGCGGTGGGGCAGAGTCGCGGAAGGCAACGCACTCCATGCACATCGCAGTGCCCCTTCATAGACAGAAAACGGCTGCTCTGACATGTGCAACACACAACGCCGTTCTCTTGCTTTCACTTTTTCTCATGCTTCACACTCGCTGCCATTGGCGAGTCTATCTCTCCTGCCCACATCGACAAACACTTCACTGACAGATTCTCAGCGCGTGCCTTCATCAAGTCACATACGACAAGCCTTCTTCTACATTTCCCACCCCCTCACACCGCCATGGCTTCTTCCCGCAAGGCTTCCAACCCGCACAAGTCGCACCGCAAGCCGAAGCGCTCGTGGAACGTGTACGTGGGCCGCTCGCTGAAGGCGATCAACGCCCAGATGTCGATGTCGCACCGCACGATGAAGATCGTGAACTCGTACGTGAACGACGTGATGGAGCGCATCTGCACTGAGGCCGCGTCGATTGTTCGCGCGAACAAGAAGCGCACGTTGGGTGCGCGCGAGGTGCAGACGGCGGTGCGCATTGTGCTGCCGGCGGAGCTCGCGAAGCATGCCATGGCTGAGGGCACGAAGGCCGTGTCGAGCGCGTCCCGCTAAAGCGGCTTGCCGGATGCCGCGTGAGTAGGAGGGTGGCTGCCGCAAACGCTGACCTCGGCGACTGCGGCGTGGCGCTCCCCTTCTCCTCCTTTTCCGGCGGTGTGTGTCATGCATCTGCGTGACTCCTCCCTCTCATAGATGCAAGTTTTTCTTTTTGACCCCTCCCTGTTTGACCTGCAGCCACACGGATCGCTGTGCGACGTGGACGGTGCGTGCTGACCGCAGAGCAAAACACAAGACACATTCTGCACCGCCGTTGGTGCCACCTGCGGCCTGCGACGCCGCCAGTGATGCCCATCTCGCCCCGTTGCCCTATACACCCTGTGAAGAGAGGCGCCGCGGTGCCGACGCCTTCTAGCATCTCTTCCTTTCCCGTGACCACTGCATGCTTCCTCGCTTTGCCTTCCTGCCACGCCGGCTTCCTCAACTTTCCCTTCCCTCGCCACCTGCTTTTTCTCCTCATGGGTTCTGCGGCAGCTTCCCAGCCCACCTTCGCTATCCAGCCACTCTCGCTCTTCTACATCTCCCACCCCCTCACACCGCCATGGCTTCTTCCCGCAAGGCTTCCAACCCGCACAAGTCGCACCGCAAGCCGAAGCGCTCGTGGAACGTGTACGTGGGCCGCTCGCTGAAGGCGATCAACGCCCAGATGTCGATGTCGCACCGCACGATGAAGATCGTGAACTCGTACGTGAACGACGTGATGGAGCGCATCTGCACTGAGGCCGCGTCGATTGTTCGCGCGAACAAGAAGCGCACGTTGGGTGCGCGCGAGGTGCAGACGGCGGTGCGCATTGTGCTGCCGGCGGAGCTCGCGAAGCATGCCATGGCTGAGGGCACGAAGGCCGTGTCGAGCGCGTCCCGCTAAAGCGGCTTGCCGGATGCCGCGTGAGTAGGAGGGTGGCTGCCGCAAACGCTGACCTCGGCGACTGCGGCGTGGCGCTCCCCTTCTCCTCCTTTTCCGGCGGTGTGTGTCATGCATCTGCGTGACTCCTCCCTCTCATAGATGCAAGTTTTTCTTTTTGACCCCTCCCTGTTTGACCTGCAGCCACACGGATCGCTGTGCGACGTGGACGGTGCGTGCTGACCGCAGAGCAAAACACAAGACACATTCTGCACCGCCGTTGGTGCCACCTGCGGCCTGCGACGCCGCCAGTGATGCCCATCTCGCCCCGTTGCCCTATACACCCTGTGAAGAGAGGCGCCGCGGTGCCGACGCCTTCTAGCATCTCTTCCTTTCCCGTGACCACTGCATGCTTCCTCGCTTTGCCTTCCTGCCACGCCGGCTTCCTCAACTTTCCCTTCCCTCGCCACCTGCTTTTTCTCCTCATGGGTTCTGCGGCAGCTTCCCAGCCCACCTTCGCTATCCAGCCACTCTCGCTCTTCTACATCTCCCACCCCCTCACACCGCCATGGCTTCTTCCCGCAAGGCTTCCAACCCGCACAAGTCGCACCGCAAGCCGAAGCGCTCGTGGAACGTGTACGTGGGCCGCTCGCTGAAGGCGATCAACGCCCAGATGTCGATGTCGCACCGCACGATGAAGATCGTGAACTCGTACGTGAACGACGTGATGGAGCGCATCTGCACTGAGGCCGCGTCGATTGTTCGCGCGAACAAGAAGCGCACGTTGGGTGCGCGCGAGGTGCAGACGGCGGTGCGCATTGTGCTGCCGGCGGAGCTCGCGAAGCATGCCATGGCTGAGGGCACGAAGGCCGTGTCGAGCGCGTCCCGCTAAAGCGGCTTGCCGGATGCCGCGTGAGTAGGAGGGTGGCTGCCGCAAACGCTGACCTCGGCGACTGCGGCGTGGCGCTCCCCTTCTCCTCCTTTTCCGGCGGTGTGTGTCATGCATCTGCGTGACTCCTCCCTCTCATAGATGCAAGCTTTTCTTTTCTCTCGACGTTTTACTTTTCTCCTCCCCCTCCCTCAACGTGAAGTGTATATGACAGCGTACTGGACATGAAGTTGCACAAGAAATGTCCCTCTCCTGCTGAGTCACAGATCAGGAGGGGGGGGAGTCGATGGCGTCTTGCGGTGTGTGCACTCGCCATACCAAACGTGTTCGAGGGTGACGACGGCACGCGTGAAGAACATCCGCTTGCTGTCACCTACGCGCAGCTGTTCTAGCCTCTTGTCGCAGTTTTATGCTCCTCAGCGATTTCCCCGTATTAACCTCTTGGTCTCGCCAGGGAGCTGGTCCGTTTGACCGGCAAGCACCTCATCTCATCTCCCTACCACCCCCGATTTCTCTCCCTTTCCCTCACGCGCCCCCCTTCACTCCTCTGCCACGGTGCGCACACCCGCACGCACAAATCATGCAGCTAGTGAACACCCGCGATTTTCATTTGCTTTTCTCTAACCCCCTCCGTCTTCGTAACAAGCAATACCACCCGACGTTGGACCAGAGAGCTCCAAAAAAGTCAAGAGCGAAAAGGTGCTAATTCTCTCTTGAAAATGAGCGCAGGCCCGAAGCCAGAGCCCCGCCAGGCCCCGAGAGAGCGGAACTCGCCAAAGCCCCCCACCGCCAACTCCAGTAGTGCTCCCGCAGAGCGCCCGCAGCGCCGCCGTGACAATGCGGAGCGCCGTGAGGGCGGTGAGCGTGGTGAGCGCGGCGATCGCCGTGACCGTCCAGAGCGCCAGGAACGTCCGCGCCGCCCGCAGGCGGGACCGACTGCCGCTGCGGAGAGGAGCAAGCCAGCTACCGAGGAAAAAGCGCATGGTCCAGTTGTGCACGTGAAGGGCGACATTGCGTCGGGGTCGACGTGGGCAAAGAACGGAAGTGGCCCATCGTTTGCGGATATGGTGCGTCAGCGCACCAGCGCGGGGGCTGGAATCCACGCCACCAAAGAGACTCCCTCTCCACAGAAAGGGGCGCAGTCACACGTGCAGACGCCGCCGCCGCCGGAGCTGCCGCAGTCGCAGCCTGAGTCTGTGCAGCCATCTGCGCCCGCGCAGCCGGAGGAGTCGTCGGAGGAGGAGGTGGTGGTGAACACCGTCCAAGCCCCTGCGGTGGTGGAGATGGAGCCGATTCCTGAGCCGCCGGCGCCTGTGGCGCTTGTGATTGCGCCGCACTACGTGCTGGAGATTGAACGCGTTGTGTCCGTGAAGCTGCCTCCCCGTGTGACGCAGACGGCAGAGACGCAGCGCGGCCTCTACATGTTCTCAGCCCAGGCCGGCAAGCCTCCGACCCCTCCGCCGACGGTTCAGCAGCACGCTGTGTACCGCCCCGACACGGCGAACCTCGGAACGCGGCAGTGGTCCCTCGGCACTGACTCGCGCATTCAGCAGCCCCCCCAGCAGCAGCATGCTTGGCCTTCGGCTAGCCAGTTCGACTACTGGAACAACGCTCCAGAGCGCGTTCAGGCGTCCCGGCCGTTCATGGGCACCCAGGCACAGGCGCCGTACAACTCGTACCCCTCAGCAGCGCCTCTCGCGCACCAGCGCGCCACCGGCAATGCGTTCCCCGTTCGCTTCCGCTCCAGCGAGGTGCCCGAGTCGGCCCTGCGCCAGCAGTCCGCTGTCCCCTTTAACCGTGCTTCCCAGCCGACTAACGGCGGTGGCGTGTGGTAGACGAAGCTGGTGAATGAGACCGTTTGTGGTGAGAGACACGTGCCCTTCCATACCGTCGAATCACATTGTGTCTTGGCAGGCAAAGGAGAGAAGGAGGGGCAACTGAGGAAGCGGGAATTGTTCGTGTAAAAGAGAAACACAACATGCGTGACCGCATCATGACGAAGGCAGCGGTCTTTTTTTCGCACTTCACTCGCCTCCCCCCAAACGACCACCATTGCCACGCGCGGCTCTTCGTCCTCCTCCGTGGAAACATACACACACACACACACACACACACACACAAAGATGAAGGATTTTCCGCACGTCTTTCCCCCAAGAGTATATCCCCGTCACGAGCGTCTCGCAGTAGTCCTCATCACGCTAAGGCGTCTGTCTATGTGTTTCGCGTTTACGTGCATGTCTGCGTGCCTGCATCTTTTTTTTCGTAAGTAACGACAGCAAAGAACAACACAACCGACGGTCGGGGACGGCCGCAATAGACGAAATCGTGGCAAAAGACGAAGAGAAGCACAAAAAACAGAAAGACGGCCAGCATCATGCACAAGACGGCGAGAGCAGATGGAGAGGACAGTGCCTGACGTGCCACACTATGCTGCACACTCCCTCTTCCTCGCTCGGTGTTGCGTGTCTTGCGTATGTTCATTCTCCTGTTTTGCTGTCCTCGGCCTAGATAAAGGCCACCTTCGGCTATACTGCTCGATGTGCGTGTTGTACGCCGTTGCTGTTCCTCATTCTAGCGCGAATACAACCCCTCACCCTTGTTTTCTACAGGTGGAGGAGGGCACCACGGCGTGGTACCTGTTTGCGATGCTACACAGTTGACAGGGCCTCTCTGTCCCCATGGTTGTGCACACATGCGCACCTTTAGACTACGATATCTGCGATTTGCGCTCTACTCTACCGCACATCCTTGTCTTTCTTGCTGTGTGCCCTTTCTTGGTGACATTGGCGTTCATCGGTGGTGTTCAATGGGCTGTTGATCATGCTTTTATTCCCATTTTTTTTCCAGCAAGGCAAAGTTTCAAGCTGAGGCTGCTCTCTCTGTCCCCACTTCGATCCGCCTGCACGCATGCTTCATTGTGCACAGACAGACACATAAAGCAACGAGGTGCTTTTGGCTGCAGCGTCTGTCCATATATTTACACACGCGTAACATAGCCGTCGCCGCGCCGTCTTCCTCCTCCCCCAGAACAACCGCGAAAATGAACTACATGCCGAACACAGATGGGTTGATGCGCTCAACCTTGCGCGATACCATCCGTCGCCTTCACCGCGTGCGTGCGATGGCTGGGGCGAAGGATGAGAGAGAAAATCGGGACATATCCACTGACCCCTTCCAGGACTTGACGAATAACTTTGTTAGAGCCGCCACACGGGCGAAGAACAACATCAACGAACGCAACAACGGCTGCCGTCAGCACGGGCAGGACCATATGGCCATTGTGCAGTCCAACGAGATTCGCAAGGACCTCCGACTCATGGAGGAAACACTGGAAGAGATTCATAAGTTAGTGCTCGAAGCGGAGCGCCGACTAGCAAAAGAGAACAAGAAGAAGAAGCCGAAGGAAAGCAAGATTAATCTACTTGAGCGCGACTACGAGGGGCGAAGATCCCAGTACGACAACTGCGTCTCCGCGATACAGAACCTCAAGGAGATGGAGGCGCAGCGCGTTGAGGTGGCACGTACAGAAATCAACACCGTGCAGGAGATGCAGTTTGGCAAGCGCGCTCAGCTACGCCAGCAGCTACTCGGCATGCGGCGGAAGGATAACGGCAGCGGCGAGACTGTGGGGCCCGGCGATGTGGAGTTGGTGGACAGCACCGTAGGTGGTGGCACGCTACAGGAGCACGAGGAATCCAAAGAGCAGATGAAGATGATCGCCGCTCAGGACGCAAAGATCGACGCGGGGCTGTGTCGCATTAAGGAGGGCGTTGGCCGGCTGCATGACTTGGCCGTTCAAATCGGCGCGCAGATTGACATGCAGAACGCGATGCTGGATGAAACAGAGCAGGTGATCGACAAGGACACCGCGCAGCTGCGTGGCCTGAACAGGCGTCTCAAAACGTTTTTGAAGGAGACCCGCCCGATGAACTGTTTCTTGTACGTTTGCTGCGTCTTTCTCATCGTCGCCCTAACCGGCTTCTTTCTTGTGCAGTTCAACGTCATTTGAAGGGGAGGCGGCACGCATGTCTAGCCATTCTCCTACCTCGCTCTTCACCGTGACGTATACCTGGGGTCGAATGTGGCGGCGCACTAGATCGCTTCGTGTGTTGCGACTCACGATCATCTCCTTCATGCTACTCTTTCCTTGCTTTGCTTTCCACGTTCCTTGTGACCATCCTCCTTGCCAGCGCAGCTGGCCGTATCACTTTGTTGCCCTGCTGCGTCGCCCGTCCTATTTTTGCCTCTTGAACTTTTGCCTTGTCACCTATTTGCGCTGTGCATTGGTTCGACGGTTGCCTTCATGCCGAGGCAGAGAAGAAAAAAATACAAAAGTAGAAACAGTCGGGATAGGGTGGGTCGATTGCGCTCGCTCCACCCTCTCTCTCTCTGCGCAGTACCGCACTTGTTCAGTATGCACCTGTCTCTGGTCGCCAATAATGCCAGTCCGTCATGCAAAAGACGAACCAGACACTGTGTGTGTGAATGCACCGAAATTTCTCATCCGTATCACCGCCCCTCAAACCCTTCTTCTGCCTTCCGCACACCTCTGTCGCAAATCAGCCTTTGCGGCTTCTCTCTGCCTCGTCTCCCATCTCCTAAACTCTTCGCCACGACAGTATAGCCCGCGGACCGCATCAAATAACGGCGAGGTAGCAGGCAAGAAGCAGTGTGGCAAGGGAACAGTCCTTTCCACTTCGTGGCTGCCTAGGGGTCGACCTGCATCTCCACAGCGCCAGCGCGCTCTCCCGTTGAGAACCACGGCTTTCGTGCGCCGCGTGCCGCTGTTGTGACTGTGTGACAACCGGCAATTTTTCCGCGAAGAGCCACCGCTCATCACTCAAGGCGAGTTAGGTGGGCCTTTCCGCGGTGTTTTTTTTGTCCCCTTGCCTTTAGTACAGCTTCGATCGCTTTCCTCTGCGGGGTTCTCCCATTACTGCGCCTCTTGAGGAACCAGGGTTAGGGTTAGGGTTAGGGTTAGGGTTAGGGTTAGGGTTAGGGTTTATATCTCCACTGATTCCTTGCACAGCGACACCCTCTCCACCTGGACGGGTGCGTGACGGTGTACTACTGTACTGGTGTACGGGTGTGCTACTGTACTGGTTAGGGTTAGGGTTAGGGTTAGGGTTAGGGTTAGGGTTTATATCTCCACTGATTCCTTGCACAGCGACACCCTCTCCACCTGGACGGGTGCGTGACGGTGTACTACTGTACTGGTGTACGGGTGTGCTACTGTACTGGTTAGGGTTAGGGTTAGGGTTAGGGTTAGGGTTAGGGTTAGGGTTTATATCTCCACTGATTCCTTGCACAGCGACACCCTCTCCACCTGGACGGGTGCGTGACGGTGTACTACTGTACTGGTGTACGGGTGTGCTACTGTACTGGTTAGGGTTAGGGTTAGGGTTAGGGTTAGGGTTAGGGTTTATATCTCCACTGATTCCTTGCACAGCGACACCCTCTCCACCTGGACGGGTGCGTGACGGTGTACTACTGTACTGGTGTACGGGTGTGCTACTGTACTGGTTAGGGTTAGGGTTAGGGTTAGGGTTAGGGTTAGGGTT